>NW_027076265.1:0-72622 GCF_963932015.1 Anas acuta | reverse complement strand
CGGGGGCACCGCAACCAAACCCTTTGCCCCCCCCCCACCGCCCTCCCCACCAGTGCTCCCAGTGCTCCCAGTGCTCCCAGTGCTCCCAGTGCTCCCAGTATGGCGGAGCACGCCGAGCTGCTGGCGGAGATGCCGGCGGTGAGCCGCATGAGCGCCGGCGAGCGCCTGAAGCACGCCCAGCGGCGCCTGGGCGCAGCAGCTCAAGGCCTGGGCGCGGCTGGAGAAGGAGGCGAGGGGACAACGCGGTGACAATGACGGTGACACCGATGGGGACAATGACACGAGGAGGAGGAGGAGGAGGAGGAAGAGCGGCGCCGGGGGCTCGAAGCGCGTCCGGTTCCCGGTCAGTGTCCGGCTGCTGGAGGCGGCGGCGCGGAGCGACCTGGAGGAAGGTTGGTGGCACGAGGGTGGCACTAAGGGGGGCGTTGTCACCTCCCCCCCCCAACCCAGGGTCATTGTCACACCCCTGGGGTCACCAGGACCCCCCTGGGGTCACCACGACCCTGTGGTGGCACCATGACCCCACCGGTGTCACCATGACCCTCGGTGTCACTGCCACCCCCCTGGTGTCACTGTGACCCCCCCAGTGTCACCAGAACCCGCCCCGGTGTCACCATGACCTCTCCATGTCACCACAACCCCCCTGGTGTCACCACAACCCTGTGGTGTCACCACGACCCCCCCAATGTCACCATGACCCCCCCCAGCGTCACCATGACCCTCTTAGTGTCACCATGACCTCTCCATGTCACCATGACCCCCCAGTGTCACCACGTCCCCCTGGTGTCACCACGACCCCCCTAGTGTCACCGCCACCCCCTGGTGTCACTATGTCCCCACCAGTGTCACCACGACCCCCCCCACTGTCACCATGACCCCCCCAGTGTCACCAGAACCCCCCTTGTGTCACCATGACCCCCCAGTGTCACTCCCACCCCCTGGTGTCACCACGACCCCCCTTGGTGTCACCGCCACCCCTGTGTCACCAGAACCCCCCCAGTGTCACCATGACCCCCCAGTGTCACCACCACACTTCTGGTGTCACCATGATCCCCCCCAGTGTCACCGTGACCCCCTGGTGTCACCACGACCCCCCTTGGTGTCACCACAACCCCCTGGTGTCACCACGACCCCCCCAGTGTCACCGCCACCCCCCGGTGTCACCGTGTCCCCCCCAGTGTCACCACCCCCCAGCGTCCCCACGTGGCTCGGGGACATCCCCAGGCAGTGACCCCACGCCCCTAAGCATGACCCCATGACCCTAAGCATGACCCCACGACCCCGAGGGTGACCCCGTGACCCCGGGGGGTGACCCCGTGACCCGGGGGGGACAGAGGTGACCCCAAAATTTTGGTGTCCCCCCCCCCTGCAGTGCGACAGCTCCTGAGCTCCGGCGCCAGCCCCGACCTGTGCAACGAGGACGGGCTCACGGCGCTGCACCAGGTCAGCCCCCAAACTGGTCCCAGTTCCCCGTACTGGTCCCGCTCCCAGTACGCTACTGGTCCCGGTGACACTCCTGTCCCCTCCCAGTGCTGCATCGATGACCTCGGGGACATGGTGACGCTGCTGCTGGAGGCCGGCGCCGGGGTCAACGCGCGCGACGCCGAGCTCTGGACCCCCCTGCACGCCGCCGCCACCTGCGGCCACCGCCACCTGGTGGAGCTGCTGGTGGCACGGTGGGTGGCCCCCGTGTCCCCTCCCCGTGTCACCTGTGTCACCTGTGTCACCTGTGTCACATGTCCTTGTGGCCCCGTGGCCCCGTGTCTCGTGGCCCCGTGGCCTTGTGGCATCTCCGTGTCCCCGTGTCCCCATATCTCACATCCTTGTGGTGTCCCCATGTCCTCGTGTCACACGTCCTCGTGTCCCCATGTCCCCATGTCCCCGTGTCACACATCCGCGTGTCCCATGTCCCCATGTCCCTGTGTCACACGTCCTCATGTCCTTATGTCCCTTGTGTCCCCGTGTCTCGTGGCCCCATGGCCTTGTGGCATCTCTCCGCGTCCCCGTGTCCCCATATCTCACACCCTTGTGGTGTCCCCATGTCCTCGTGTCCCCATGTCCCCGTGTCACACATCCTCGTGTCCCCATGTCCCCTGTGGCCCTGTGTCACATGTCCTCGTGTCCCCGTGTCCCCGTGTCCTTGTGTCCCCGTGTCTCGTGTCCCCATGGCCTTGTGGCATCTCTCCGTGTCCCCACGTCCCCATATCTCACATCCTTGTGGTGTCCCCGTGTCCCCGTGTCACACGCCCTCGTGGCCCCATGTCCCCATGTCACACGTCCTCGTGGCCCCATGCCCCGTGTCCTTGTGTCTCGTGTCACCGCATCCCCATGTCTCGTGGCCCCGTGGCCTTGTGGCATCTCTCCATGTCCCCGTGTCCCCACATCTCACATCCTTGTGGTGTCCTCGTGTCCCCACGTCCCACACCCTCGTGTCCCCATGTCCCCATGTCCCTGTGTCTTGTGTCCCCACGTCCTTGTGGTGTCCCCATGTCCCTGTGTCCCTGCATGCCCATGTCCTTGTGATGTCCCTGTGTCCCCATGTCCCTGAGTCCCCAGGTCCCTTGTGGTGTCCCCATGTCCCCACATCTCACGTCCTGATGTCCTTGTGGTGTCCCCATGTCCCCATATTCCCACATCCCCACATCTCACATCCCCATGTCCCTGAGTCCCTGTGTCCCCATGTCCCCACGTCCCTGTGGTGTCCCCAAATCTCACATCCCCGTGCCCCTATGTCCCTGGGTCCCCATGACCCCTGGTCCTTGTGGTGTCCCCATTTCCCCATGTCCCCACACCTCATGTCCCCATGTCCTTGTGGTGTCCCCCATGTCCCCATGTACTTAGGGTGTCCCCATGTCCCCACATCACCACGTCCCCATGTCCCTGTGTCCCCATGTCCTTGGGGTGTCCCCATGTCCCCTGCATCCTTGTGAGACCCCCGCATCCTTGGGGTGTCCCCCACATCCTTGAGGTGTCCCCATATCCTTGTGGCGTCCCCATGTCCCCCATGCCCTTGTGGTGTCCCCCACATCCTTGGGGTGTCCTTGGGGTGTCCCCATGTCCCAGCATCCTTGTGGTGTCCCCCACGTCCTTGTGGTGTCCCCCATGTCTCCCACGTCCTTAGGGTGTCCCCATATCCTTGTGGTGTCCCCATGTCCCCCACGCCCTTGTGGTGTCCCCCACAGCCTCGTTGTGTCCTCGGGGTGTCCCCCACATCCTCGGGGTGACCCCCACGTCCTTGGGGTGTCCCCTACGTCCTTATGGTGTCCTTGGGGTGTCCCCCACATCCACGAGGTGACCCCCACAGCCTCGTTGTGTCCTCGGGGTGTCCCCCACATCCTTGGGGTGTCCCCCACATCCTTGTAGGTGTCCCCATGTCCTTGTGATGTCCCCACGTCCTCGAGGTGTCCCCCACAGCCTCACTGTGTCCTTGTGGTGTCCCCCACATCCTTGGGGTGTCCCCCACATCCTTATGGTGCCCTTGGGGGTGTCCCCCACGCCCCCACCCCTCACTCCCCTGTCCCCCCCTTGTCCCCCCAGCGGCGCCAACCTGCTGGCGGTGACATCGGACGGGGACATGCCCTACGACCTGTGCGAGGACGAGGCCACGCTGGACTGCCTGGAGACGGCCATGGCCGAGCAGGGTGAGCTCCGTCCCCTTCGTCCCCTTGTCCCCTTGTCCCTTTGTCCCCTTCGTCCCCTTCGTCCCCTTGTCCCTTCGTCCCCTTCGTCCCCTTCGTCCCCTTGTCCCCTTGTCCCCTTGTCCCTTCGTCCCCTTCGTCCCCTTCGTCCCCTTCGTCCCCTTGTCCCCTTTGTCCCCTTTGTCCCCTTCGTCCCCTTTGTCCCCTTCGTCCCCTTGTCCCTTCGTCCCCTTCGTCCCCTTCGTCCCCTTGTCCCTTCGTCCCCTTCGTCCCCTTGTCCCCTTGTCCCCTTCGTCCCCTTGTCCCTTCGTCCCCTTCGTCCCCTTCGTCCCCTTGTCCCCTTGTCCCTTTGTCCCCTTCGTCCCCTTCGTCCCCTTCGTCCCCTTGTCCCCTTGTCCCCTTGTCCCTTCGTCCCCTTCGTCCCCTTCGTCCCCTTCGTCCCCTTGTCCCCTTGTCCCTTCGTCCCCTTCGTCCCCTTCGTCCCCTTCGTCCCCTTGTCCCTTTGTCCCCTTTGTCCCCTTCGTCCCCTTCGTCCCCTTCGTCCCCTTGTCCCCTTGTCCCTTTGTCCCCTTCGTCCCCTTCGTCCCCTTGTCCCCTTGTCCCCTTTGTCCCCTTTGTCCCCTTTGTCCCCTTTGTCCCCTTCGTCCCCTTGTCCCTTCGTCCCCTTCGTCCCCTTGTCCCCTTGTCCCTTTGTCCCCTTCGTCCCCTTCGTCCCCTTGTCCCTTCGTCCCCTTCGTCCCCTTCGTCCCCTTGTCCCCTTGTCCCCTTGTCCCTTCGTCCCCTTCGTCCCCTTCGTCCCCTTGTCCCTTTGTCCCCTTCGTCCCCTTCGTCCCCTTCGTCCCCTTGTCCCTTCGCCCCTTCGTCCCCTTCGTCCCCTTCGTCCCCTTCGTCCCCTCGTCCATTTGTCCCCTACCCCGTGTCCCTTTTGTCCCCAAAGGCATCACCCAGGAGCGCATCGAGGAGGCTCGGGGTGCCCCGGAGCGGGCTCTGGTGGCCGACGTCCGCGCGCTGCTGGCGGCCGGCGCCGACCTGGACGCGCCGGGGGCGCGCGGGGCCACCCTGGTAAGGGGACAAATGACAAATTTAGGGACACGCCGAGGTCCCCTAAACCCCCCTACCCTAAAATTTTGTCCCCCCGTGACCCCGTCCAGCTTCACGTCGCGGCGGCCAACGGGTACCTGGAGGCGGCCGAGCTGCTGCTGCGGCACGAGGCCAGCACCGGCGCCAGGGACGAGGACGGGTGGCAGCCCCTGCACGCCGCCGCCTGCTGGGGACAGGTTGGGGACACTTTGGGGACACTTTGGGGGCGGGTTTGGGGGCGGGGGGTGACGGTGGTGTCGCGTAGATCCCGCTGGTGGAGCTGCTGGTGGCGCACGGCGCCGACCTCGGCGGGAAGTCGGCGATGGACGAGACGCCGCTGGGTGAGTGTGGGGGGCTTGTGGGGTCTGGGGGGGCTTATGGGGTCTATGGGGACAATGAGGACCTTTGGGGTCTATGGGGACCATGGGGTCTATGGGGTCATTGGGATCTATGGGGACAATGAGTACCATGGGGACAATGAGGACCATGGGGGTCTATGGGGTCTGTGGGGGCTTTGGGGGGCTGTGGGGACAATGAGGACCTTTGGGGTCTATGGGGACAATGAGGACTATGGGGACTATGGGGTCCATGGGGTCTGTGGGGACAATGAGGACCTTGGGGGTCATTGGGGCCATGGGGATCTGTGGGGACCATGGGGTCCATGGGATCTATGGGGACAATGAGGACCGTAAGGGTCTGTGGGGACCATGGGGTCTGTGGGGACAATGAGGACCATGGGGGTCATGGGAACCATGGGGTCTATGGGGACAATGAGGACCTTGGGGGTCTATGGGGACCTTGGGGGTCTATGGGGACAATGAGGACCTTGGGGGTCATTGGGGCCATGGGGTCTATGGGGACCCTGGGGATCTATGGGGGGACATTGAGGACCTTGGGGACAATGAGGACAATGGGGACTATGGGGTCCATGGGGTCTGTGGGGACAATGAGGACTTTGGGGATCATTGGGTCCGTGGGGTCTATGGGGACCCTGGGTGTCTTTGGGGACAATGAGGACCATGGGGGTCCATGGGGACCATGGGGTCAATGGGGACTATGGGGTCTGTGGGGGCTTTGGGGGTCTGTGGGGACAATGGGGTCTATGGGAACAATGAGGACCTTTGGGGTCTATGGGGACCATGGGGTCATTGGGATCTATGGGGACAGTGAGGACCATGGGGGTCCATGGGGTCTATGGGGACACTGAGGACCTTGGGGACAATGAGGATCATGGGGTCTACGGGGACTATGGGGTCCATGGGGTCTATGGGGACCATGGGGTTCACAGGGTCCATGGGGGCCATGGAGGTCTGTGGGGACAACGAGGACCATGGGGGTCTATGGGGACTTTGGGGGTCTGTGGGGTCCATGGGGTCTATGGGGACCATGAGGACCACGGGGTCTATGGGGACCTTGGGGGTCTGTGGGGACAATGAGGACCATGGGGGTCATAGGGGTCATGGGGTCTATGGGGACCATAAGGACCTTGGGAGTCTATGGGGACAGTGAGGACCATGGGGACAATGAGGACTATGGGGACTGTGGGGTCCATGGGGTCTGTGGGGACAATGAGGACCATGGGGGTCATTGTGGCCATGGGGATCTGTGGGGACCCTGGGTGTCTTTGGGGACAATGAGGACCGTAAGGGTCTGTGGGGACCATGGGGTCTGTGGGGACAATGAGGGTCTGTGGGGACCATGGGGTCTGTGGGGACAATGAGGCCCATGGGGTTTATAGGGTCTGTGGGGTCTACGGAGACCAAGGGGACCATGGGGGGGGGAACCATGGAGGAGACCACAAGGAGCTTGGGGTCTGTAGAGACTGTGGGGACCTTGGGGACTGTGGGGACCATGGGGTGGCCACCAGGACCATGGGGTGACCACCAAGACCTTGGGATGGCCACCAAACCCATGGGGTGACCACCAAGGTCACCATAGGGTGGCCACCAAACCTGTAGGGTGGCCACCAAGCCCATAGGGTGGCCACCAAACCCATAGGGTGGCCACCAAGGTCACCAAGGTCACCATAGGGTGGCCACCAAGCCATAGGGTGGCCACCAAACCCATAGGGTGGCCACCAAGGTCACCAAGGTCACCATAGGGTGGCCACCAAACCCATGGGGTGACCACCAAGACCTTGGGGGTGACCACCAAGGTCACCATAGGGTGGCCACCAAACCCATAGGGTGGCCACCAAGGTCACCATAGGGTGGCCACCAAGCCCATGGGGTGGCCACCAAGCCCATAGGGTGGCCACCAAGGTCACCAAGGTCACCATGGGGTGGCCACCAAGACCTTGGGGAGGCCACCAACCCCACGGGGTGGCCACCAACCCCACACAACCCAAGGCCACCACGGGGCCCACGATTCCCGCGTTGACCCTGGGGACCTCGGGCCCCTTCCTGACGTCCCTGTGGTGTCCCCGTGGTGTCCCCGTAGTGTCCCCATGGTGTCCCCATGGTGTCCCCGTGGTGTCCCCATGGTGTCCCTGGTGGTGTCCCCGTGGTGTCTCCATGGTGTCCCCATGGTGTCCCTGGGATGTCCCCGTGGTGTCCCTGTGGTGTCCCTGGTGACGTCCCCATGGTGTCCCCATGGTGTCCCCGGTGGTGTCCCCATGGTGTCCCCACGATGTCCCCATGGTGTCCCCGTGGTGTCCCCATAGTGTCCCTGTGGTGTCCCAGTGGTGTCCTGGTGACATCCCCGTGGTGTCCCCGGTGACTTCCCCTTGGTGTCCCCATGGTGTCCCCGTGGTGTCCCCGGTGACGTCCCCGTGGTGTCCCCATGGCGTCCCCATGGTGTCCCCGTGGTGTCCCCGTGGTGTCCCCATGGTGTCTCCGGTGACGTCCCCATGGTGTCCCTGTGGTGTCCCTGGTGACATCCCCGTGGTGTCCCCGTGGTGTCCCCGTGGTGTCTCCATGGTGTCCCCGTGACGTCCCTGTGGTGTCCCCGTGGTGTCCCCGTGGTGTCCCCGGTGGTGTCCCCGTGGTGTCCCCACGATGTCCCCATGGTGTCCCCGTGGTGTCCCCGGTGACATCCCCATGGTGTCCCCGTGGTGTCCCCATGGTGTCCCTGTGATGTCCCTGGTGACATCCCCGGTGGTGTCCCCGGTGGTGTCCCCGTGGTGTCCCCATGGTGTCCCCGGGATGTCCCCATAGTGTCCCCACGATGTCCCTATGGTGTCCCTGTGGTGTCCCCATGGTGTCCCCGCGGTGTCCCCGCGGTGTCCCCATGGTGTCCCCATGGTGTCCCCGGTGGTGTCCCCATGGTGTCCTGGTGACATCCCCGTGGTGTCCCCATGATGTCCCCGTGGTGTCCCCGAGGTGTCCCCGTGGTGTCCCCGGTGGTGTCCCTGTGGTGTCCCCAGTGACATCCCCATGGTGTCCCCGTGGTGTCCCCATGGTGTCCCCATGGTGTCCCCGGTGACGTCCCCGTGATGTCCCCGTGATGTCCCCGCGCTGTCCCCAGACGTGTGCGGTGACCCCGAGGTTCGCGCCAAGCTCCTGGAGCTGAAGCAGAAGCGCGAGGCCGTCCTGCGCCCCCCCCGCCCCCCCCGCCGGACCTCCAGCGCCGGCAGCCGCGGGTGAGAGAGATTTTTTGGGGTCAGTTCTCCGAGTTTTGGGGTCGCGTGTCCCTCGTTAATGTCCCCGATGTCCCTTTTTGTCCCCAGCAAGGCGGCGCGGCGCGCCAGCGTGACGGAGCGCAGCCAGCGGTACCGGAGGGCGCAGGCACGAGAGGCTCTGGTGTGGCAGAGGGGACATCGGGGACAAGAGGACGAGGATGAGGAGGAGGAGGATGAAGCACGGCGGTGTCCCCAGGTGACCCGGTGGCTTTGGGGACAAGCGGTGGCCGTGGTGGCACCGGGCGGTGACACCAAACCCGGGGGCGTCTTGGAGAGGTCCCAATTGGGGGGCGTCCTTGGGGGGCGTCTTGGTTGTGGGGTGTCCTTGGGGGGAGGAGGAGGAGGAGGAGGAGGAGGAGGATGAAGCACGGCGCTGTCCCCAGGTGACCCGGTGGCTTTGGGGACAAGCGGTGGCCGTGGTGGCACCGGGCGGTGACACCAAACCCGGGGGCATCTTGGAGAGGTCCCAATTGGGGGGCGTCCTTGGGGGGCGTCTTGGTTGTGGGGTGTCCTTGGGGGGAGGAGGAGGAGGAGGAGGATGAGGAGGAGGAGGAGGAAGCACGGCGCTGTCCCCAGGTGACCCGGTGGCTTTGGGGACAAGCGGTGGCCGTGGTGGCACCGAGCGGTGACACCAAACCGGGGCATCTTGGAGAGGTCCCAATTGGGGGGCGTCCTTGGGGGGCGTCTTGGTTGTGGGGTGTCCTTGGGGGGAGGAGGAGGAGGAGGAGGAGGAGGAGGAGGAAGCACGGCGCTGTCCCCAGGTGACCCGGTGGCTTTGGGGACAAGCGGTGGCCGTGGTGGCACCGGGCGGTGACACCGAACCCGGGGCGTCTTGGAGAGGTCCCAATTGGGGGGCGTCCTTGGGGTCCTTTTTAGGCCCCCCCTTTGGGGTGCATCCCCGATGTCCCCAAACTCTGGGGGCGTCCCCAAACTTTGGGGGTGTCCCCAAGCTTTGGGGGTGTCCCCAAGTGCCACCAATGTCCCCTTTCCAGGACCCCCCCCCGTTGTCACCGGACCTGGTCCCGGCTCAGACCTTGGCGGAGCTGAAGCGGCAGCGAGCGGCCTCCAAGCAGCCGCGCCCCACACCTCCGCCCCACATCTGCCCCATAAGTGCCGACCCCCCCCCGGTGCTCCGCCTCACGGCCCCCCCCGAGGAGCCGCCGGCCCCCAAGCAGCGCTGCTGCAAGGTGATGTGAGCGGGGGGGGCACAATTTTGGGGCAAAAAACCCCGCTTTTGGGGTTTTGGGGACAGACACACGCTTTTGGGGCAAAAAACCTCAATTTTGGGGGCGCCCCACGGAGCGGGGACGCCCCCTCCCGCCCCGTTGGGTGCCCCCCGTCTTGTTTATTTTTCCCATGACCCAAATTAAAGCTTTTTTGCACCAAAAAATCGCTGGCGCGTCCTTTTGGCGACGTCCCCAATGTCACCTCCGAGGCGCCGTAAAAATAGCAAGGAACCCCCCCCGCACCCCCCCTCCGCCCCATAGCACCCGCTATGGGGCGCGCTATGGGGCAGGGCACCCCGGTGACCCCCCCCTCCCCACCCACCCAGCCCCCTACTTGTGGGGCAGCCCCATGGGGCGGCGCTGCCCCATAAGTTGTGGGATGGGGGACAAGCAGCGGGGTTGGCCCCATTGCTATGGGGCCGTGGCGCCCCACAAGTGTCCCTGCCCCACAGCGGGTGGGGGTCGCGGCCCCCCGGCAGCTGCCGGGTTATATTTAGGGCCCCGCAAAGGTCAGGGTGACGGCGGCGGCCACGGGGACAAGGCGGCCGCCTCGCTGCCCCACGGCTGCCCCACAACTGCCCCACGGCTGCCCCACAACTGCCCCACAGCTGCCCCACGGCTGCCCCACAGCGCGCGGACGTGGGGTGAGCCCGGCGGGGTGCGAGGGAAAAGGACCCAAAGGTGGGTGGGTGTGGGGCAGGGAGATGTGGGGCGGCCCCATAGCCAGCGCCGCCCCATAGCGTGTGGGGCTGATAAGGGGCCCACACCCATGGGGCCCCTCTGGGGGAGGACGTGGGGCTGGGACCCATGGGAGCCCAGGAGTGAGTCTGTGGGGCTGGGACCCACGGCTGGCGGGGAGGGAGGGGGTGTGGGGCGGTGTGGGGCGCCCCATAGGGAAGGGGGGGGTGGTTATGGGGTGCCCCACATGTGGGCACCCGTGGTTTGGGGACTGGGAACTGGAAATGTTTGGGGAGGGGGTTGTGGGGCAGCTATGGGGCGCAGTGAGTGTGGGGGGGGAGCTATGGGGCACGGTGCAGTGGGGGCTGTGGGGCAGGTGGGTTGATTTGGGTGTGAGGCTATGGGGCAAAGCGGGGGCGCTATGGGGCACAGCATGGGGTGCTATGGGGCACGGCACGCCTCGCTATGGGGCAGGGCGGTGGGTCACTATGGGATGCAGTGCAGGTGCTATAGGGCACAGCAGTGGGGCGCTATGGGGCTGGGTAGTGGGCTGCTGTGGGGCACGCTGTGGGGCACACAATGGGCGCTATGGGGCAGGATATGGGCGCTATGGGGCACAATCTAGGTGCTATGGGGCACACTGGGCGCTATGGGGCACAGCACAGGCGCTGTGGGGCACAATATGGGGACTATGGGGCACACAATAGCTGCCATGGGGCACAATAGGGGTGCTATGGGGCACACTGGGCGCTATGGGGCACAATATGGCCACTGTGGGCCACTAAGGGGCACACTGGACGCTATGGGGTGCTATGGGGCAGCACAGCTGGCTGCTATGGGGCACAATATGGGCGCTGTGGGGCACACTGGGTGTTGTGGGGCACAATATAGGCGCTATGGGGCAGACAACGGGCACTATGGGGCACAGAAGGGGTGTTATGGGGCACTATGGGGCACACAGTGGGTGCTATGGGGCACAATATGGGGCACTATGGGGCACAATATGGGTGCCATGGGGCACACTGGGCGCTATGGGGCACACTATGGGGCACAGAAGGGGTGTTATGGGGCACTATGGGGCACACAGTGGGTGCTATGGGGCACAATATGGGTGCCATGGGGCACACTGGGCGCTATGGGGCACACTATGGGGCACTGTGGGGCACAATATGGGCACTATGGGGCACAGCACAGACGCTATAGGGCACACAACGGGCACTGTGGGGCACTATGGGGCGCTATGGGGCACTATGGGGCACACTGGGCGCTATGGGGCACACTGTGGAGTGCTATGGGGCACAGAAGGGGCGCAATGGGGCGCTATGGGGCACACTATGGGGCACAGAAGGGGTGTTATGGGGCACACTGTGGGTGCTGTGGGGCGCTATGGGGCACACTGTGGGGCGCTATGGGGAGCTATGGGGCACACTGTGGGTGCTATGGGGTGCTATGGGGCGCTATGGGGCACACTGTGGGTGCTGTGGGGCACTATGGGGCTCTATGGGGGGCTATGGGGAGCTATGGGGCACACTGTGGGTGCTATGGGGCACACTGTGGGGCGCTATGGGGCGCTATGGGGCACAGCACAGGTGCTATGGGGCTCTATGGGGAGCTATGGGGCACACTGTGGGGCGCTATGGGGCACACAAGGGGCGCTATGGGGCACACTATGGGTGCTATGGGGCACACTGTGGGGCTCTATGGGGTGCTATGGGGCGCTATGGGGCACGCTATGGGGCGCTATGGGGCACAGCACAGGTGTTATGGGGCTCTATGGGGCGCTATGGGGCACACTGTGGGGCTCTATGGGGCTCTATGGGGCACGCTATGGGGTGCTATGGGGCACAGCACAGGTGCTATGGGGCTCTATGGGGCGCTATGGGGCACAGAAGGGGCTCTATGGGGCGCTATGGGGCACGCTATGGGGCGCTATGGGGCACGCTATGGGGCGCTATGGGGCACACTGTGGGGCTCTATGGGGCGCTATGGGGCTCTATGGGGCTCTATGGGGCGCTATGGGGCACAATATGGGCGCTATGGGGCATGCTATGGGGCGCTATGGGGCACACTATGGTTGCTATGGGGCGCTATGGGGCACAATATGGGTGCTATGGGGCTCTATGGGGAGCTATGGGGCATACTGTGGGGCGCTATGGGGCACACTATGGGTGCTATGGGGCGCTATGGGGCACACTATGGGGCTCTATGGGGCTCTATGGGGAGCTATGGGGCACACTGTGGGGCGCTATGGGGCACACTATGGGGCGCTATGGGGCGCTATGGGGCACGCTATGGGGCGCTATGGGGCACAGAAGAGGCTCTATGGGGCTCTATGGGGTGCTATGGGGCACACTGTGGGGCTCTATGGGGCTCTATGGGGCACGCTATGGGGCGCTATGGGGCACACTATGGGCGCTATGGGGCTCTATGGGGCGCTATGGGGCACACTGTGGGGCTCTATGGGGCGCTATGGGGCACGCTATGGGGCGCTATGGGGCACAATATGGGTGCTATGGGGCGCTATGGGGCACAGCACAGGTGCTATGGGGCTCTATGGGGCTCTATGGGGAGCTATGGGGCACACTGTGGGGCGCTATGGGGCGCTATGGGGCGCTATGGGGCACGCTATGGGGCGCTATGGGGCACACTGTGGGGCTCTATGGGGCTCTATGGGGCTCTATGGGGCGCTATGGGGCACAATATGGGCGCTATGGGGCACAGCACAGGTGCTATGGGGCTCTATGGGGCTCTATGGGGAGCTATGGGGCACAATATGGGCGCTATGGGGCTCTATGGGGCGCTATGGGGCACGCTATGGGGCGCTATGGGGCACAATATGGGTGCTATGGGGCGCTATGGGGCACGCTATGGGGCGCTATGGGGCACCCCCCGCCCCATAACTGGCAGTTAGGGGGCGCCCCACGGAGGGGGGGGGGGGGGGGTCCAGCCCCACCCCTCTGGGGGACGCGGCTGCAGCCAATGGGCGGCGAGGGGGCGGGGCCAAGGATAAAGGGGGCCGGCGCTGATTGGCTGGGGGGGCGCTGTGGGGCGGGGCTAAGGCCGGGGGCCGTTTGGGGCAGCAGGGGGCGCTGTGGGGCAGAGGGGCCATGAAACAGCGCGGGTCAGTCGGGGGGGGGCAACTGGGGGGGTGTGGGGGGCAGTTGGGGGGGGTATGGGGTAAATAGGGGGGGTATGGGGCAATTAGGGGGGGTATGGGGTAAATAGGGGGGGTATGGGGCAATTGGGGGGGGATATGGGGCAGTTGGGGGGTGTGGGGCAGTTTGGGGGGGGGCTATGGGGCAGTTGGGGGGGTGTGGGGCAGGGGGTGTGGGGCAGTTGGGGGGGGTATGGGGCAAATAGGGGGGGATATGGGGCAATTAGGGGGGGCTATGGGGCAGGAGAGCTATGGGGCAGGGGGCTATGGGGCACTTGGGGGGGTGTGGGGCAGTTTGGGGGGGGCTATGGAGCAGTTGGGGGGGGTGTGGGGCGGGGGGTGTGGGGCAGTTGGGGGGGTTATGGGGCAGTTGGGAGGGTGGGGGGGGCAGTTGGGGGGGGTATGGGGTAAATAGGGGGGCTAGGGGGCAATTGGGGGGGGATATGGGGCAGGGGGGCTGTGGGGCAGGGGGCTATGGGGCAGTTGGGGGGGTGTGGGGTGGGGGGTGTGGGGCAGTTGGGGGGGTTATGGGGCAGTTGAGGGGGTTATGGGGCAGTTGGAGGGGGTGGGGGGCAAATAGGGGGGCTATGGGGCAATTAGGGGGGGATATGGGGCAATTGGGGGGGATATGGGGCAGGGGGGCTGTGGGGCAGGGGGCTATGGGGCAGTTGGGGGGGTGTGGGGCGGGGGGTGTGGGGCAGTTGGGGGGTGTGGGGGGCAGTTGGGGGGGGTGGGGGGCAGTTGGGGGGGGATATGGGGCAGGAGAGCTATGGGGCAGGGGGCTATGGGGCAGTTAGGGGGGTGTGGGGCGAGGGGGTGTGGGGCAGTTGGGGGGAGTGGGGGGCAGTTGGGGGGGTATGGGGCAGTTTGGGGGGGGCTATGGGGCAGTTGGGGGGGTGTGGGGCGGGGGGTGTGGGGCAGTTGGGGGGGGTATGGGGCAGTTGGGGGGGTTATGGGGCAGTTGAGGGGGCTATGGGGCAATTGGGGGGGATATGGGGCAGGGGGGCTGTGGGGCAGGGGGCTATGGGGCAGTTGGGAGGGTGGGGGGCAGTTGGGGAGGGTGGGGGGCAAATAGGGGGGGCTATGGGGCAGGGGGGCTGTGGGGCAGGGGGCTATGGGGCAGTTGGGGGGGGCTATGGGGCAATTGGGGGGGGATATGGGGCAGGAGAGCTATGGGGCAGGGGGCTATGGGGCAGTTGGGGGGTGTGGGGCGGGGGGGTGGGGGGCTATGGGGCAGTTGGGGGGGTGTGGGGCGGGGGGTGTGGGGCAGTTGGGGGAGCTATGGGGCAGTTGGGGGGGTTATGGGGCAGTTGGGGGGGCTATGGGGCAGTTGGAGGGGGTGGGGGGCAATTAGGGGGGGTATGGGGCAAATAGGGGGGCTAGGGGGTAATTGGGGGGGATATGGGGCAGGGGGGCTGTGGGGCAGGGGTCTATGGGGCAGTTGGGGGGGTGTGGGGCGGGGGGTGTGGGGCAGTTGGGGGGGGTATGGGGCAGTTTGGGGGGGGTGTGGGGCAGTTTGGGGGGGGCTATGGGGCAGTTGGGGGGTGTGTGGGGCAGTTTGGGGGGGGCTATGGGGCAGTTGGGGGGGTGTGGGGCGGGGGGTGTGGGGCAATTGGGGGGGGCTATGGGGCAGTTGGGGGGGTGTGGGGCAGTTTGGGGAGGCTATGGGGCAGTTGGGGGGTGTGGGGCGGGGGGTGTGGGGCAGTTTGGGGAGGCTATGGGGCAGTTGGGGGGTGTGGGGCGGGGGGTGTGGGGCAGTTGGGGGGGGTGGGGGGCAAATAGGGGGGGCTATGGGGCAATTAGGGGGGGATATGGGGCAATTGGGGGGGGTATGGGGTAAATAGGGGGGGCTATGGGGCAGGGGGGCTGTGGGGCAGGGGGCTAAGGGGCAGTTGGGGGGGTGTGGGGCAGTTTGGGGGGGCTATGGGGCAGTTGGGAGGGTGGGGGGGACAGTTGGGGGGGTTATGGGGCGGTTAGGGGGGGATATGGGGCAGGGGGGCTGTGGGGCAGGGGGCTATGGGGCAGTTGGGGGGGGCTGTGGGGCAGTTGGGGGGTTATGGGGCAGGTGGCTATGGGGCAGCGGGGGTGGCTATGGGGCAACTGGGATCTATGGGGCAGGAGGGGGTGCAGGGGGGCAATAGGACGGGGGACACAGCAGTGGGGCAGAGCTACGGGGAGTTGTGGGGCCTGCTATGGGGCAGAGCTATGGGGCAGAGCTATGGGGCGAGCTATGGGGCAGAGCCATGGGGCAGAGCCATGGGGCAGAGCTATGGGGCAGAGCTATGGGGCCTGCTATGGGGCAGAGCTATGGGGCAGAGCTATGGGGCAGAGCTATGGGGAGCTATGGGGCAGAGCTATGGGGCCTGCTATGGGGCAGAGCTATGGGGCCTGCTATGGGGCAGAGCTATGGGGCAGAGCTATGGGGCCTGCCCCACATCTCCCCCCTGCCCCCCCCCCCCCGGCGGCTCCTGGCCCCGTCCCCGCGTCGCGGTGGCCCCGTGCCCGCGTCCCCATAACCTTGGGGTCCCCGCCTGCCTCTGGCCCCACAGCCCCGTGCCCCACACCCTGAGCCCCACACCCCACACCCCGTGCCCCATATCCCATACCCGACACCCCACAGCCCCTGCCCCACACCCCGTGCCCCACAGCCGTCCCGTGCCCCTTGCCCCATGCCCTGGACCCACGTCCCGTGCCCCACACACACCTCGTGCCCTATGCCCCCTGCCCCACACCCCATTCCCACCCCATACCCCTTACCCCATGCCCCCCAACACCCCATACCCAATACCCCACACCCCCACCCCACACCCACCCCACACCCCCACCCCATACGCCGTGCCCCATGCCCCCCATACCCCATATGCACACCCCGTGCCCCACACCCTGTGCCCCATTCCCACCCCATACCCCCTGCCCCATACCTCTTACCCCATGCCCCCCAACACCCCACACCCCCACCCCACACCCCGTGCCCCACACCCCGTGCCCCACACCCACCCCACACCCCATACCCCATACCCGTGCCCCACACCCACCCCACACCCCACACCCCATGCCCCACTCCCACCCCATACCCCTTACCCCATGCCCCCCAACACCCCACACCCCGTGCCCCACACCCCTTACCCCATACCCCATACCTGTGCCCCACACCCACCCCACACCCCCACCCCCTGCCCCACACCCCTTACCCCATACCCCCCAACACCCCATACCCCCACCCCAAACCCCATTCCCACCCCATACCCCATACCCACGTCCCGTGCCCCACACCCACCCCACACCCACCCCAGTCCCGCCCCATCCCGGTCTCTGCCCCGGGGCGGTGCCACCTTCACCCTCTTGTCCCCGCTGCCAAGATCCCAGCCCCATAACCCCGACCTTGGCCCCCTCCCCGGCCCTAAATGCGGGCCCTGAGTTTTCGGCGACCCCACAGGCTCCCGGCCATGGCGGCGGCGGCGGCGGCGACGTCTTTAGGGTCGGGGTCAAGGTCGGGGGCCGCTATGGGGTCAATGGGGTCTGGGGGCGGCCGCCCCCCGGTGCTGAGCGGGGGCTCCATGAACCCGGCCGTGCGGCGCGTGGAGTACGCCGTGCGCGGCCCCATTGTCACCCGCGCCCTACAACTGGAGCAGGAGCTGCGGCAGGTAGGGGACGACCCCCCCCCCAAAACCCCAAAGACCCCCCCCCGACCCTAAAACCCAAAGCCCTAAACCTTGGGGACCCCCCTAACCCAAATCTGGGATCCCCCCCAAAATCTGGGACCCCCAGCACCGGAGACCCTATAACCATCAGGACCCCCAGTTTGGGGTCTCCAGCCTATCCTAGGGACCCCCACCCCAAACCTTGGGGATCCCCTACCCCAAATCCGAGACCCCCTCCCCAAACTGGGACCCCCCTTCCCAAACTGGGACCCCCAGCACCAGGGACCCTATAACCATTGGGACTCTTGATTTGGGGTCTCCAGACTACACCCGGGACCCCCACCCCAAACTTTGGGGACCCCCCCTAAATCTTGGCGACCCCCCTACCCCAAATCCGGGACCCCCTCCCCAAATTTAGGACCCCCTCTCCAAACTGGGACTCCCAGTACCGGGGACCCTATAACCTTCGGGACCCCCAGTTTGGGGTCTCCAGCCCATGCCCAGGACCCCCCGACCCCCCCGACCCTAAAACCCAAGCCCCGAAATCTTGGGGACCCCCCTCCCCAAACTGGGACCCCCAGCACCGGGGACCCTATAACCATCGGGACCCCCAGTTTGGGGTCTCCAGCCCATGCCCAGACCCCCCCGACCCTAAAACCCAAAGCCCGAAATCTTGGGGGCGCCCCTACCCCAAATCCGGGACCCCTATCCCCAAACCGGGACCCCCAGCACCGGGGACCCTATAACCATCGGGACCCCCAGTTTGGGGTCTCCAGACCATGCCCAGGACCCCAAAGACCCCCAGACCCCCCCCCCGACCCTAAAACCCAAATCCCGAAATCTTGGGGACCCCCCTCCCCAAACCGGGACCCCCAGCACCGGTGACCCTATAACCATCGGGACCCCCAGTTTGGGGTCTCCAGCCCATGCCCAGACCCCCCCGACCCTAAAACCCAAAGCCCGAAATCTTGGGGGCGCCCCTACCCCAAATCCGGGACCCCTATCCCCAAACTGGGACTCCCAGCACCGGTGACCCTATAACCATCGGGACCCCCAGTTTGGGGTCTCCAGACCACACCAGGGACCCCCCCATGGTGGGGACCCCAAACCCTAAACCCCCTCCCCAAATCCGGGACCCCCTCCCAAAATCTGGGACCCTATCCCCAAAACTGGGACCCCCAGCACCAGTGACCCTATAACCATCGGGACCCCCAATTTGGGGTCTCCAGCCCATGCCCAGGACCCCCCGACCCTAAAACCCAAACCCCGAAATCTTGGGGGCGCCCCTACCCCAAATCCGGGACCCCTATCCCCAAATTTGGGACCCCCAGCACCGGGGACCCTATAACCATCGGGACCCCCAGTTTGGGGTCTCCAGCTCATGCCCAGACCCCAAAGACCCCCCCGACCCTAAAACCCAAACCCCCAAATCTTGGGGGTGCCCCTACCCCAAATCCGGGACCCCTATCCTCAAACTGGGACCCCCAGCACCGGGGACCCTATAGGCATTGGGACCCCCAGTTTGGGGTCTCCAACCCACACCCAGACCCCCCCCATGTTGGGGACCCCCACCCCTAAACCCCCTCCCCAAATCCAGGACCCCCTCCCCAAATTTAGGACCCCCTCCCCAAACTGGGACCCCCCCAGCACCGGGGACCCTATAACCATCGGGACCCCCAGTTTGGGGTCTCCAGCCCATGCCCAGGACCCCAAAGACCCCCAGACCCCCCCCCCGACCCTAAAACCCAAAGCCCGAAATCTTGGGGACGCCCCTACCCCAAATCTGGGACCCCCTCCCAAATCCGGGACCCCTATCCCCAAACTGGGACCCCCAGCACCGGTGACCCTATAACCATCGGGACCCCCAATTTGGGGTCTCCAGCCCACCCTATGGACCCCCAAGACCCCCCCCCAAATTTGGGGTCCCCCAAACCAGGGACCCCCCCCCATAAACCCCAGGGACCCCCCCAAAACCCCAAGACCCCCCCCAAAACCCCAAACCCCCCCCAAACCCTGCCCCCCCCCCACTGACCCCAAACCCCCAAACCCCAAACCTGGGACCCCCCCCCCCCAGATTTGGGACCCCCCCCCCCTCCCCCATGTCCCCCTCCTGTCCCTTGTCCCCCCCCCGCCCCCCCCCCCGTGTCCCCAGCTGGGCACTTTCCCAGTGCTCCCAGTGCCTCCCAGTACCTCCCAGTACCTCCCAGTTCCCCCCCCGCCCCCCCCCCAGTGGGCAGAGTCCGCCCGGGGCCGAAGTCCAAACTGGGGGGGGTGGGGGTGGGGACGGCCCCGGTGACCCCGTTACCGGTTGGTAACTGGTGGCCCCAGTTAGCCCAGTGTTACCAGTTAACCCAGTACGCCCGTGTCACCCTGTGCCCGTGTCCCCAGTTATCCCAGTAGCCCCGTAATGTCCCCATGTCCCCATGTCCCCAGTTATCCCAGTATCCCCAGTATCCCCATAATGTCCCCATGTCCCCAGTTATCCCAGTATCCCCATATCCCCATATAATGGTCCCACAATGTCCCCATAATGTCCCCATATCCCCATGTCCCCAGTTATCCCAGTAATCCCAGTATCCCCGTAATGTCCCCATAATGTCCCCATAACCCCATAATGTCCCCATAATGTCCCCCTGTCCCCAATATCCCCATATCCCCATATCCCCCTGTCCCCAGTTATCCCAGTTATCCCAGTATCCCCATATCTCCCTGTCCCCATATCTCCATATCCCCCTGTCCCCAGTTATCCCAGTATCCCCATAATGTCCCCATAATGTCCCCCTGTCCCCATAATATCCCCATATCCCCATGTCCCCAGTCATCCCAGTATCCCCATATCCCCTTATCCCCATATCCCCCTGTCCCCATAATGTCCCCCTGTCCCCAATATCCCCATATCCCCACGTCCCCATGTCCCCAGTTATCCCAGTTATCCCAGTATCCCCATATCCCCCTGTCCCCATATCCCCATGTCCCCCTGTCCCCATAATGTCCCCATAATGTCCCCATATCCCCATATCCCCATGTCCCCAGTTATCCCAGTAATCCCAGTATCCCTGTAATGTCCCCATAATGTCCCCATAACCCCATAATGTCCCCATAATGTCCCCATATCCCCAGTTGTCCCAGTATCCCCATATTCCCATGTCCCCAGTTATCCCAGTATCCCCCTGTCCCCATAGTGTCCCCATAATGTCCCCAGTTATCCCAGTATCCCCATAATGTCCCCATATCCCCATGTCCCCAGTTATCCCAGTATCCCCCTGTCCCCATAATGTCCCCATAATGTCCCCATATCCCCATATCCCCAGTTATCCCAGTATCCCTCTGTCCCCATGTCCCCAGTTATCCCAGTAATCCCAGTATCCCTGTAATGTCCCCATAATGTCCCCATAATGTCCCCATGTCCCCCTGTCCCCATGTCCCCAGTTATCCCAGTATCCCTATATCCCCATAACGTCCCCATAACATCCCCATAATGTCCCCATATCCCCAGTTATCCCAGTTATCCCAGTATCCCCATGTCCCCATATCCCCATAATGTCCCCATAATGTCCCCATAATGTCCCCATATCCCCAGTTACCCCAGTTATCCCAGTATCCCCGTCCCCATATCCCCATACCCCCATACCCCTCACCCCATGCCCTCCCACCCCCTGTACCCCCACCCCCATGACCCTTGACCCCATGACCCCATAACCCCATAACCCCCTGACCCCTGACCCCTGACCCCATAACCCCTGACCCCATAACCCCTGCCCCCTGACCCCGCAGGGTGTCCCCAAACCCTTCACGGAGGTGATCAAGGCCAACATCGGGGACGCGCACGCCATGGGGCAGAAACCCATCACCTTCCTGCGCCAGGTACGGGGCCCCAGTGTCCCCCAGTAACCCCCAGTAGCCCCCAGTACCCCCAGTGTCCCCCAGTATCCCCAGTATCCCCCAGCATCCCCAGCATCCCCCATTATCCCCCATTATCCCCCAGTATCCCCCAGTATTCTCAGTGTCTCCCAGTATCTTCCAGTGTCTCCCAGTGTCTCCCAGCATCTCCCAGTATCCCCCAGTGTCCCCAGTATCCCCCAGTATCCCCCAGTATCCCCAGTAACCCCCAGTGTCCCCCAGTGTCCCCCAGTATCCCCCAGTATCCCCAGTAACCCCCAGCATGCCCATTATCCCCCATTATTCCCCATTATCCTCCAGTATCCCCCAGTATCCCCAGTGTCCCCCAGTGTCCCCCAGTGTCCCCCAGTATCCTCCAGTGTCCCCCAGTATCCCCCAGTATCTCCCAGTGTCCCCCAGTAGCCCCCAGTAGCCCCCAGTATCCCCCAGTATCCCCAGTAAGCCCCAGCATGCCCATTATCCCCCATTATTCCCCATTATCCCCCAGTATCCCCCAGTATCCCCCGTGTCCCCCAGTATCCCCAGTGTCCCCCAGTATCCCCAGTGTCTCCCAGTATCCCCCAGTATCCCCAGTGTCCCCCAGTGTCCCCCAGTACCCCCAGTATCCCCCCATATCCCTCAGCATCTCCAAATATCCCCCAGTGTCCCCCAGTATCCCCAGTAACCCCCAGTATCCCCCAGTGTCCTCCAGTATCCCCAGTATCCCCCAGTATCCCCAGTAACCCCCAGCATGCCCATTATCCCCCATTATCCCCCAGTATTCCCCATTGTCTCCCAGCATCCCCCAGCATCCCCCAGTATCCCCAGTAGTGCCCCCAGTGTCTCCCAGTAGTGTCTCCCAGTGTCCCCCCAGTGTCCCCCATTATCCCCCAGTGTCCCAAAGTATCCCCCAGTGTCCCCCAGTATCCCCCAGTGTTCCCAGTGTCCCCCAGTATTCTCTGTATCCCCCAGAATCCCCTAGCATCTCCCAGTGTCCCCAGTGTCCCCCAGTATCCCCCAGTATCCCCAGTGTCCCCCAGTGTCCCCCAGTATCCCCAGTGTCCCCCAGTAACCCCCAGTACCCCCAGTATCCCCCAGCATCCCCAGTAAGCCCCAGCATGCCCATTATCCCCCATTATTCCCCATTATCCTCCAGTATCCCCCAGTGTCCCCCAGTATCCCCCAGTATCCCCTGCACCCCCCATTATCCCCCAGTATCCCCCAGTATCCCCCAGTGTCTCCCAGTAGTGTCTCCCAGTAACCCCAGTTCCCCCAGTACCCCAGTATCCCCAGTATCTCCCAGTACCCCCAGTGTCTCCCAGTATCCCCCAGCATCCCCCAGTGTCTCCCAGTAGTGCCCCCAGTGCCTCCCTGTACCCCCAGTGCCCCCAGTACCCCCAGTGTCTCCCAGTAGTGTCTCCCAGTGTCTCCCAGTAGTGCCCCCCAGCATCTCCCAGTGTCTCCCAGTGCCCCCCCAGTGTCTCCCAGTAGTGTCTCCCAGTAGTGCCCCCCATTCCCCCCAGTCCCCCCCAGTACCTCCCAGTTCCCCCCAGTACTCCCAGTATGGCAGGTGGCGGCGCTGTGCGTGTGCCCGGAGCTGCTGCAGCAGGACACCATCCCCAGTATCCCCCAGTGTCTCCCAGTAGTGCCCCCAGTGCCTCCCAGTGTCTCCCAGTAGTGTCTCCCAGTCCCCCCAGTCCCTCCCAGTGCCTCCCAGTACTCCCAGTTCCCCCAGGTGGCGGCGCTGTGCGTGTGCCCGGAGCTGCTGCAGCAGGACACCATCCCCAGTATCCCCCAGTGTCTCCCAGTAGTGCCCCCAGTGCCTCCCAGTGTCTCCCAGTAGTGTCTCCCAGTCCCCCCAGTCCCTCCCAGTGCCTCCCAGTACTCCCAGTTCCCCCAGGTGGCGGCGCTGTGCGTGTGCCCGGAGCTGCTGCAGCAGGACACCATCCCCAGTATCCCCCAGTGTCTCCCAGTAGTGCCCCCAGTGCCTCCCAGTGTCTCCCAGTAGTGTCTCCCAGTCCCCCCAGTCCCTCCCAGTGCCTCCCAGTACTCCCAGTTCCCCCAGGTGGCGGCGCTGTGCGTGTGCCCGGAGCTGCTGCAGCAGGACACCATCCCCAGTATCCCCCAGTGTCTCCCAGTAGTGCCCCCAGTGTCTCCCAGTGTCTCCCAGTAGTGTCTCCCAGTCCCCCCAGTATCTCCCAGTGCCTCCCAGTACTCCCAGTTCCCCCAGGTGGCGGCGCTGTGCGTGTGCCCGGAGCTGCTGCAGCAGGACACCATCCCCAGTATCCCCCAGTGTCTCCCAGTAGTGCCCCCAGTGCCTCCCAGTGTCTCCCAGTAGTGTCTCCCAGTCCCCCCAGTCCCTCCCAGTGCCTCCCAGTACTCCCAGTTCCCCCAGGTGGCGGCGCTGTGCGTGTGCCCGGAGCTGCTGCAGCAGGACACCATCCCCAGTATCCCCCAGTGTCTCCCAGTAGTGCCCCCAGTGCCTCCCAGTGTCTCCCAGTAGTGTCTCCCAGTCCCCCCAGTCCCTCCCAGTGCCTCCCAGTACTCCCAGTTCCCCCAGGTGGCGGCGCTGTGCGTGTGCCCGGAGCTGCTGCAGCAGGACACCATCCCCAGTATCCCCCAGTGTCTCCCAGTAGTGCCCCCAGTGTCTCCCAGTGTCTCCCAGTAGTGTCTCCCAGTCCCCCCAGTATCTCCCAGTGCCTCCCAGTACTCCCAGTTCCCCCAGGTGGCGGCGCTGTGCGTGTGCCCGGAGCTGCTGCAGCAGGACACCATCCCCAGTATCCCCCAGTGTCTCCCAGTAGTGCCCCCAGTGCCTCCCAGTGTCTCCCAGTAGTGTCTCCCAGTCCCCCCAGTCCCTCCCAGTGCCTCCCAGTACTCCCAGTTCCCCCAGGTGGCGGCGCTGTGCGTGTGCCCGGAGCTGCTGCAGCAGGACACCATCCCCAGTATCCCCCAGTGTCTCCCAGTAGTGTCTCCCAGTACCCCCAGTCCCCCCCAGCATCTCCCAGTTCCCCCAGTAGTGTCTCCCAGTGTCTCCCAGCGTCTCCCAGTGCCCCCCAGTGTCTCCCAGTGCACCCCAGTATCTCCCAGTTCCCCCAGTGTCTCCCAGTAGTGCCCCCCAGTCCCCCCAGTGCCCCCAAATGTCTCCCAGTAGTGCCTCCCAGTTCCCCTCAGTCCCTCCCAGTGCTTCCCAGTGCCCCCAGTATGCCCAGTTCCCCCAGGTGGCGGCGCTGTGCGTGTGCCCGGAGCTGCTGCAGCAGGACACCATCCCCAGTATCCCCCAGTGTCTCCCAGTAGTGTCTCCAAGTACCCCCAGTCCCCCCCAGTATCTCCCAGTTCCCCCAGTAGTGTCTCCCAGTGTCTCCCAGTATCTCCCAGTATCCCCCAGTGCCCCCAGTGCCCCCCAGTATCCCCAGTAGTGCCCCCAGTGTCTCCCAGTAGTGCCCCCCAGTCCCCCCAGTGCCCCCCAGTACCCCCAAATGTCTCCCAGTAGTGCCTCCCAGTTCCCCCCAGTGCCTCCCAGTGCCTCCCAGTTCCCCCAGTATGCCCAGTATGGCAGGTGGCGGCGCTGTGCGTGTGCCCGGAGCTGCTGCAGCAGGACACCATCCCCGAGGACGCCAAGGCCAGGGCACGGAGGCTGCTGGAAGCATGCGCCGGGCACAGCGCCGGTGGGGACAACGGGGACATGGGGACAATGGGGACAGGGGGACAATGGGGACAATGGGGACAATGGGGACAATGGGGATGATGGGGACATTGGGGACAGGGGGGGTCAATGGGGACAATGGGGTCAATGGGGGTGGTGGGGATGATGGGGACAGTGGGGACAGGGGGGACAATGGGGACAGTGGGGTCAATGGGGATAACGGGGTCAATGGGGACCATGGGGACCATGGGGACAATGGGGTCAATGGGGACATGGGGGGGACAATGGGGACGTGGGGGGGGTGGGGACAATGGGGATGATGGGGATAATGGGGACAGGTGGGTCAATGGGGTCAATGGGGACAATGGTGTCAGGGGGGACAATGGGGACAGGGGGACAGTGGGGTCAATGGGGATGATGGGGGTGGTGGGGACAATGGGGACAGTGGGGTCAATGGGGGTGGTGGGGACAATGGGGTCAATGGGGACATGGGGGGGATGGGGGAATAATGGGGGTGATGGGGACATGGGGACATGGGGGGACAATGGGGTCAATGGGGATGATGGGGTCAATGAGGACCATGGGGACAATGGGGACAGGGGGGGGACAACGGGGACAGTGGGGTCAATGGGATCAATGGGATCAATGGGGACAGTGGGGTCAATGGGGTCAGGGGGACAATGGGGACAATGGGGGACAACAGGGGCAATGGGAATGTGGGGGGGACAATGGGGACATGGGGACAATGGGGACAATGGGGACAGGGGGGATCAATGGGGATAATGGGGACAATGGGGACAATGGGGACAACAGGGACAATGCGGGTAGTGGGGTCAATGGGGACCATGGGGACAATGGGGACAATGGGTAAGTTGGGGGCAATGGGGACAGCGGGGACCATGGGGACAATGGGGACAACAGGGGCAATGGGAATGTGGGGGGGACAATGGGGACATGGGGGCAATGGGGACAATGGGGTCAGGGGGGATCAATGGGGATAATGGGGACAATGGGGACATGGGGGGGACAATGGGGACAGTGGGGACATGGGGGGGACAACGGGGACATGGGGGAACTGTGGGGGTGGTGGGGACAATGGGGACAATGGGGACGGGGGGATCTGGGGACAATGGGGACAATGGGGACAATGGGGACAACAGGGACAATGGGGGTGGTGGGGACAACGGGGACAGTGGGGACAGGGGGATTTGGGGACAATGGGGACGGGGCGACCATGGGGATGACGGGGACAGTGGGGATGGTGGTGACAATGGGGACAATGGGGGGGACACTGGGGACAACGGGGACAATGGGGGACCATGGGGACAGTGGGGGGACACTGGGAACAGTGGTGACAATGGGGGGACAATGGGGACCTTGGGGACCTCTGGGACAATCTGGGGACATTGGGGACACCTTGGGGACAATTTGGTGACCCCGGTGACATTGGGGACACCTTGGGGACAATTTGGGGACAATTTGGGGACCCCCCCAGGTTCCTACAGCGCCAGCCCCGGTATCGAGGCCATCCGGCAGGACGTGGCCCAGTTCCTGGAGCGCCGCGACGGTGTCCCCGCATGTCCCCAAAACATCTTCCTGGCCACCGGCGCCAGCGACGCCATCGTGGTGGGGACCTGTCCCCGTGTCCCCGTGTCCCCATGTCCCCATCCTGGTGTTCCTATCCCAATCCCGGTGTCCCCATCCCAGTCCCAGTGTCCCCAACCTAATCCCAGTGTCCCCAACCCTGTCCCAGTGTTCCCAGCCCCATCCCAGTGTTCCCAGCCCCATCCCAGTGTCCCCATCCCAGTCCCGGTGTCCCCAACCCATTCCCGGTGTCCCAGTCCCGGTGTCCCCAACCCCTTTCCAGTGTCCCCATCCCAGTCCCAGTGTCCCCAACCCCATCCCGGTGTCTCCAGCCCCATCCTGGTGTCCCCATCCCCATCCCAGTGTCCCCATCCCAGTGTCCCCAACCCCGTCCTAGTGTCCCCATCCCAGTCCCAGTGTCCCCATCCCAGTCCCGGTGTCCCCAACCCAGTCCCGGTGTCCCCAACCCAGTCCCAGTGTCCCCATCCCAGTCCCAGTGTCCCCATCCCAGTCCCGGTGTCCCCATCCCAGTGTCCCCAAACCAATCCCAGTGTCCCCATCCCAGTCCCGGTGTTCCCAGCCCCATCCCAGTGTCCCCATCCCAGTCCTGGTGTCCCCAACCCCAACCCGGTGTCCCCATCCCAGTCCCAGTGTCCCCATAACCCCATCCCGGTGTCCCCAACCCCATCCCAGTGTCCCCATCCCAGTCCCAGTGTCCCCAACCCTGTCGTAGTGTCCCCAACCCGGTCCCGGTGTCCCCAACCCTGTCCCAGTGTTCCCAGCCCCATCCCAGTGTCCCCATCCCAGTCCCAGTGTCCCCAACCCAGTCCCGGTGTCCCCAACCCCGTCCCAGTGTCCCCAACCCAATCCCAGTGTCCCCAACCCAGTCCCAGTGTCCCTATCCCAGTGTCCCCATCCCAGTCCCGGTGTCCCCATCCCAGTCCCAGTGTCCCCAACACAGTCCCGGTGTCCCCATCCCAGTGTCCTCAACCCAATCCCATTGTCCCCATCCCAGTCCCAGTGTCCCCAGCCCCATCCCAGTGTCCCCAACCCTGTCTCAGTGTCCCCATCCCAGTCCCAGTGTCCCCATCCCAGTGTCCTCAACCCAATCCCAGTGTCCCCATCCCAGTCCCGGTGTCCCCAGCCCCATCCCAGTGTCCCCATCCCAGTCCCGGTGTCCCCATCCCAGTGTCCCCAGCCCCGTCCCAGTGTCCCCATCACAGTGTCCCCATCCCAGTCCCAGTGTCCCAGTCCCGGTGTCCCCAACCCCTTCCCGGTGTCCCCATCCCAATGTCCCCAACACAATCCCAGTGTCCCCAGCCCCATCCCAGTGTCCCCAGCCCAGTCCCGGTGTCCCTATCCCAGTCCCAGTGTCCCCAACCCCATCCCGGTGTTCCCAGCCCCATCCCAGTGTCCCCAACCCCATCCCAGTGTCCCCATCCCAGTGTCCCCAACCCAGTCCCAGTGTCCCCAACCCTGTCCCAGTGTCCCCAACACAATCCCAGTGTCCCCATCCCAGTCCCAGTGTCCCCATCCCAGTCCCAGTGTCCCCAGCCCCATCCCGGTGTCCCCATCCCAGTGTCCCCATCCCAGTCCCAGTGTCCCCAACCCCATCCCAGTGTCCCCAACCTAATCCCAGTGTCCCCAACCCAGTCCCAGTGTCCCCAACCCAGTCCCGGTGACCCAGTCCCAGTGTCCCTGTCCCAGTCCCAGTGTCCCCAGCCCAGTCCCAGTGTCCCCAGCCCCATCCCAGTGTCCCCAACCCCATCCCGGTGTCCCCAACCCCATCCCGGTGTCCCCAACCCAGTCCTGGTGTCCCAGTCCTGGTGTCCTCAGCCCCATCCCGGTGTCCCCAACCCTGTCCCAGTGTCCCCAACCCAATCCCAGTGTCCCCAACCCAGTCCTGGTGTCCCCATACCAGTCCTGGTGTCCCAGTCCCAGTGTCCCCAACCCTGTCCCAGTGTTCCCAGCCCCATCCCAGTGTCCCCATCCCAGTCCCAGTGTCCCCATGTCCCCATCCCAGTGTCCCCAACCCAGTCCCAGTGTCCCTATCCCAGTGTCCCCAGCCCCATCGCAGTGTGTCCATCCCAGTCCCGGTGTCCCCATCCCATCCCCGTGTCCCCGTCCCCGTTCCCACGCCCGGCGGTGGCACGGCCACAAAGGTCCCTTTGTGCCACCCCTGGCACCGTCCCCTATGGGGGAGGGGACATTTAGGGGGGAGGAGGGGAGGGGACACAAACTTGGCTCCGGTGTCCCCAAGGCGCCCGCTGGCACCGCTGGCACGGACACGGTGTCCCCGCGGCGTCCCGGCCCTACAAATGTCCTTGTTCCCACGCTGTCACCTTAATGTCCCCGTAAAGTCCCCGAAATGTCCCCTAAATGTCCCCATAAAGTCCCCTAAATGTCCATTAATGTCCCATTAATGTCCCCTAAATGTCCCCATAATGTCCCCTTAATGTCCTCTCAATGTCCCTGTCCCCACAAAGTCCCCAGCCCCATAATGTCCCCACCCCACAGTGCCCCCGTCCCCACGCTGTCCCTGTCCCCTTGTCACCCCCATCCCTGTCCCCTTGCTGTCCCCTCACTGTCCCTGTCCCTTTTCTGTCCCCCTCCCCGTGTCACCCCACCCCCGTGTCCCCCTGTCCCTGTGTCACCCCCTCCCCATGTCCCCATGTCCCCATGTCCCCATGTCACCCCAACCCCATGCCACCCTGTCCCCATATCACCATGTCACCCCCTCCCAATGTCACCCTGTCCCCTTGCCACCCCCCCATGCCACCCCAACCCAACATCACCCCATGTCCCCATGCCACCCTGTCCCCATATCCCCATGTCCCCATGTCACCACGCCGCCCCCATCCCCATGTCCCCATGTCCCCATGTCTCCATGTCCCCATGTCCCCACACCGCCCCCTCCCCATGTCCCCATGTCCCCATATCACCCTGTCCCCATATCCCCATGTTCCCAACCCCATATCACTCCATTGCCATGCCACCCCAACCCCATATCCCAATGTCCCCGTGTCCCCATATCACCATGTCCCCATCCCACCCCAACCCTACATCACCCCAACCCCGTGTCCCCATGTCCCCATGTCACCCCAACCCCATGCCA
Organism: Anas acuta; assembly: GCF_963932015.1. NCBI lineage: Eukaryota > Metazoa > Chordata > Aves > Anseriformes > Anatidae > Anas > Anas acuta. The sequence goes on along the minus strand of NW_027076265.1, from coordinate 43,365 downwards.
CCATGTCCCCATATCCCCATGTCACCCCATCCCTCTGTCACCCCAACCCCATATCCCCATGTCCCCATGTCCCCATATCACCATGTCCCCATTTCCCCATATCACCATGTCCCCATGTCACCCCAACCCTACATCACCCCAACCCCATGTCCCCATATCCCAATGTCCCCATATCCCCACGCCACCCCCTCCCCATGCCACCATGTCCCCATGTCACCCCATCCCTCTGTCACCCCATCCCCATATCCCCATGTCCCCATGTCCCCATATCACCCTGTCCCCATCCCACCCCAACCCCACGTCTCCCCAACCCCACACCACCTTGTCCCCATATCACCATGTCCCCATGTCACCCCAACCCCATATCCTCATGTCCCCATGTCCCCATATCCCCACGCCACCCCCTCCCCATATCCCCATGTCCCCATGTCCCCATATCACCCTGTCCCATATCACCATGTCCCCATGTCACCCCAACGCCATGTCCCCATGTCCCCACGCCACACCCCCTCCCCATGTCCCCATGTCCCCATGTCCCCATGTCCCCACGTCCCCATCCCACCCCAACCCCATATCACCCCAACCCCATGCCACCCCATCCCCAAATCCCCATGTCCCCATCCCACCCCAACCCTACATCACCCCAACCCCATGTCACCCCATGCCCATGTCCCCATGTCCCCATGTCCCCATGTCCCCATGTCCCCATGTCCCCAAGTCATCCCCTCCCAATGTCACCCCAACCTCACACCACTCCAACCCCATGCCACCCCTTCCCCATATCACCATGTCACCACGTCCCCATGTCCCCATGTCCCCATGTCACCCCAACCCAACATCACTCCCTCCCCATGCCACCATGTCCCCATATCACCTGTCCCCATATCCTCATGTCCCCATGTCCCCACGCCACCCCCTCCCCATGCCACCACCTCCCCATGCCACCATGTCTCCATATCCCCAACCCCATATCCCCATGTCCCCATCCCACCCCAACCCCATGCCACCCCAACCCTACATCACCCCCTCCCCATGCCACCATGTCCCCACATCACCCTGTCCCCATATCCCCATGTCCCCATATCCCCATATCCCCATGTCCCCATATCCCCATATCCCCATGTCCCCATATCCCCATGTCCCCATATCCCCATGTCCCCATGTCCCCATATCCCCCTGTCCCCATATCCCCATGTCCCCACGCCACCACCTCCCCATATCACCTGTCCCCATGTCCCCATATCCCCATATCCCCATACCCCCATATCCCCAACCCCACACCCCTTGCCCCCCTCCCAGAGCATCCTGAAGCTGCTGGTTTACGGCGAGGGCTCGGAGCGCTCGGGGGTGCTGATACCGGTGCCCCAGTACCCGCTCTACTCGGCGGCACTGGCGGAACTGGGAGCGGTGCAGCTGGGTTACCTGCTGGCCGAGGAGCGCGCCTGGGCCCTGGACATCGCCGAATTGCGCCGGGTGCTGGCCGAGGGGAGGGGGCGCTGCCGGCCCCGCGCCCTCTGCGTCATCAACCCCGGAAACCCAACCGGTACGGGGACACCGCCACCAAGGGTACTGGGGGCACTGGGAGTAGTGTGGGAACTGCGTGGGGTGGGGGTAGTGGGGTCGTACTGGAAGACCTTGGGTCGTACTGGGAGACCTTGGGTCATACTGGGAGATCTGGGGTCATAGTGGGGGTACTGAAGTCATATTGGGGGTACTGGGGTCATACTGGGGGCACTGGGATCATACTGGGGACAATGGGGTCATACTGGGAGTAACCCTACGGGTATGGCACTACCGTGGGCACCGAGGACACTGCGTGGGGTGGGGGTAGCGGGGTCATACTGGGGGTCCTGGGATGGTACTGGGGGCACTGGGGTCAGATTGGGAGACCTGGTGTCATACTGGGGGCACTGGAGTCATACTGGGAGTGCTGGGGTCATATTGGGGACAATGGGGTTGGACTGGGAGCAACCCTACAGGGATGGCACTACCGTGGGCACTGCGTGGGGTGGGGGTACTGGGGTGGTACTGGGGGTCCTGGGGTTGTACTGGAAGACCTGGGGTCATACTGGGGGTCCTGGGGTCATAGTGGGAGACCTGGGGTCAGATTGGGAGTGCTGGGATTGGACTGGGGACACTGGGGTCATACTGGGAGCAACTCTACCGGTATGGCACCGCCATGGGCCCTGCAGGCACTGCGTGGGGTGGGGGTACTGGGGCTGTACTGGGGGTCCTGTGGTCATAGTGGGGGCACTGGAGTCATATTGGGGGTCCTGGGGTCATACTGGGGGCACTGGGGTCATACTGGGGACAATAGGGTTGGACTGGGGACAATGGGGTTGGACTGGGAGCAATCCCACCGGTATGGTGCTACCACGGACACCGTGGGCATTGCATGGGGTGGGGGTACTGGGGCTGTACTGGGGGTCCTGGGGTCATAGTGGGGGCACTGGGGTCATACTGGGAGCCCTGGGGTCGGATTGGGAGTGCTGGGGTCATACTGGGGGCACTGGGGTCATACTGGGGACAATGGGGTTGGACTGGGAGCAACCCTACCAGTATGGTGCTACCATGGGCACTGCAGGCACTGCGTGGGGTGGGGGTACTGGGGCTGTACTGGGGGTCCTGGTGTCATAGTGGGGGCACTGGGGTCATAGCGGGGGCACTGGAGTCATACTGGGAGGCCTGGGGTCATATTGGGGGCACTGGGGTTGGACTGGGAGCAACCCTACAGGTATGGCACTACCGTGGGCACTGCGTGGGGTGGGGGTACCAGGGTTGTACTGGGGGTCCTGGGATTGTACTGGGGGCACTGGGGTCATAGTGGGAGACCTGGGGTCGGATTGGGAGTGCTGGGGTCATACTGGGGACAATGGGGTTATACTGGGGACAATGGGGTTGGTATGGCGCTGGTCCTGAGACCCAAATGCCTTACTGGGCTCCCCAACACCCTACCAGTACTGGGCCCCCAGTACCCTACTGGTCCTGAGACCCAAATGCCTTACTGGGACCCCAACACCCTACTGGGACTGGGCCCCCAGTGCCCTACTGGTAATGGGACCCCAATATCCTACTGGGACTGGGCTCCCCAACACCCTACCAGCACTGGGCACCCCAGTGCCCTACTGGTCCTGGGACCCAAATGCCTTACTGGGACCCCAGTGCCCTACCAGAATTGGGCACCCCAGTGCCCTACTGGTAATGTGACCCCAATATCCTACTGGGATTGGGCTCCCCAACACCCTACCAGTACTGGGCACCCCAGTGCCCTACTGGTCCCGGGACCCAAATGCCTTACTGAGACTCCAGCACCCTACCAGTACTGGGCCCCCAGTGCCCTACTGGTAATGGGACCCCAATATCCTACTGGGATTGGGCTCCCCAACACCCTACCAGTACTGGGCCCCAGTGCCCTACTGGTCCCGGGACCCAAATGCCTTACTGGGACCCCAACACCCTACCAGTACTGGGCCCCAGTGCCCTACTGGTCCTGAGACCCCAACATCCTACCAGTACTGGGCCCCCAGTCCCCTACTGGTCCTGAGACCCAAATGCCTTACTGGGACCCCAGCGCCCTACCAGTACTGGGCCCCAGTGCCCTACTGGTCCCGGGACCCAAATGCCTTACTGGGACCCCAGTGCCCTACCAGAATTGGGCACCCCAGTGCCCTAATAGCACCAGTCCCCCCAGCACCTTACTGGTCCCAGTACCCCCACGTCACCGGTGCCCCCCCCCCACCCCGTGCCCCCCCTTTAGGGCAGGTGCAGAGCCGCGAGGACATCGAGGCCGTCATCAAATTCGCCTACGAGGAGCGCCTCTTCCTTTTGGCTGACGAGGTGAGTTATGGGGACCTATAACCGCGTCCCACCCCAAAACCCCCAAAAAACCCAAAACCCCCCAAAACAAAACAAAACAAAAAAAAAAAAAAACAAAAAAAAACAAAAAAAAAAACAAAAAAAACCCCAAAAAAACCCAAAACCCGCGTCGCACCTCAGGTCTACCAAGACAACGTCTACCGCGTCCCACCCCAAAACCCCAACCCCCCCCCCAAAAAACAACAAAAACCCAAAAAAAACCAAAAAAAAACAAAAAAAAAACCAAAAAAAACCCCAAACCCGCGTCGCACCTCAGGTCTACCAAGACAACGTCTACCGCGTCCCACCCCAAAACCCCAACCCCCCCCCAAAAAAACCCCCAAAAACCCCAAAAAAAAAACAAAAAAAAACAAAAAAAAAACCCAAAAAAACAAAACCCGCGTCGCACCTCAGGTCTACCAAGACAACGTCTACCGCGTCCCACCCCAAAACCCCAAAATCCCCCCAAAAAACAACAAAAACCCAAAAAAAAAACCAAAAAAAACCAAAAAAAAACAAAAAAAAACCCCAAAAAAAACAAAAACCCCCCAAAAAACCCAAAACCCGCGTCGCACCTCAGGTCTACCAAGACAACGTCTACGCCGAGGGCGCCGCCTTCCACTCCTTCAAGAAGGTTTTGGCCCAATTGGGGCCGCCCTACACCGACACCGTGGAGCTCGCCTCCTTCCACTCCATCTCCAAGGGCTTCGCCGGAGAGTGGGTGGCGCCGGGGCAGGGTGGGGGGCACCCATGGGTGCTGGGGTTTAGGGTGCCGGGGTGAGGAAGGGGAGTATGGGGTGGGAATGGGGGTGGTGTGGTACTATGGGTGGTGTGGGGTGGGGATGTGGTGGTCCCATGGGGTGGGAATAGGGACATCGTGGCCCCATGGGTGCTGTGGGGTGGGGTGGGGATGTGGTGGTCCCATGGGTGCTATGGGGTGGGGAGGTGGTGGATCATGGGGTGGGAATGGGGACGTCATGGTCCTATGGGTACTATGGGGTGGAGATGGGGATGTGGTGGCCCCATGGGTGCTATGGGGTGGGGTGGGGATGTGGTGGAGCATGGGGTGGGAATAGGGACACTGTGGCCCTATGGATACTATGGGGTGGGGATGGGAATGTGGTGGCCCCGTGGTCCCTATGGGGTGGGGTGGGGATGCGGTGGTCCATGGGGTGGGATTTAGGGACAGGGCGGCCCTATGGGTATTATGGGGTGGGAATTGGGATGTGGTGGCCCTATGGGTGTTGTGGGGTTGGGTGGGGATGTGGTGGATCATGGGGTGGGATATAGGGACAGGGCGGCCCTATGGATACTATGGGGTGGAAATGGGGATGTGGTGGCCCCATGGGTGCTGTGGGGTGGTGGCCCCATGGATCCTATGGGGTGGGAATAGGGATGTGGTGGGTCGTGGGGTGGGAATAGGGACACTGTGGCCCCATGGATCCTATGGGGTGGCGGTGGGAATGTGCTGGCCCCATGGTCCCTATGGGGTGGGGTGGGGATGCGGTGGTCCATGGGGTGGGATTTAGGGACAGGGCGACCCTATGGGTGCTATGGGGTGGGAATGGGGATGTGGTGGCCCCATGGGTGCTATGGGGTGGGGATGTGATGGCCCCATGGGTGCTATGGGGTGGGGATGTGGTGCTCCATGGGGTGGGATATAGGGACAGGGCGACCCTATGGGTACTATGGGGTGGGAATGGGGATGTGGTGGCCCCATGGGGTGGGATATAGGGACAGGGCAGCCCTATGGATACTATGGGGTGGGAATGGGGATGTGGTGGCCCCATGGGTGCTATGGGGTGGGAATTGGGATGTGGTGGCCCTATGGGTGCTATGGGGTGGGGTGGGGATGTGGTGGCCCCATGGGGTGGGATATGGGGACACGGCGACCCTACGGATCCTACGGTGCAGGTGCGGGTTCCGGGGCGGCTACGTGGAGGTGGTGAACATGGACCCCGAGGTGCAGCAGCAACTGGCCAAACTGGTGTCGGTGCGGCTCTGCCCCCCAGTGGCCGGGCAGATCATACTGGACGCCATCGTCAACCCCCCCCAGCCCGGGGAGCCCTCCTACGAGAGATTCATGGCGGTGGGTATGGGGTGGGGGCGGTGGGGTGGGGTGGGGTGGGATTGGGGTGGGATGGGATGGGGATAGGGATTGGGATCAGATGGGATGGGGATGGGATGGGATGGGATTAGGGATGGGATTGGGGATGGGATTTGGATTTGGATTGGGATTGGGATGGGGATGGGATTGGGACAGGGATTGGGGTGGGATGGGATGGGATCGGATGTGATGGGGATTGGGATGGGATGGGATGGGATGGGATGGGATGGGATGGGATGGGATGGGATGGGATGGGATGGGGATTGGGATTGGGGATGGGATTGGGATAGGGATTGGGGTGGGATTGGGATTCGGATGGGGATGGGATGGGGATTTGGATTGGGAATGGGATGGGGTTGGGATTTGGATTTGGATTGGGATGGGGATGGGATTGGGGATGGAATTGGGGATGGGATTTGGATTGGGATTGGGATGGGATGGGGATGGGTTGGAATGGGGATGGGATGGAATTGGGATGGGATGGGATTGGGAGTGGGAATGGGATGGGATTGGGATTGGATTGGGATGGGATTGGGGATGGGATTGGGATGGGGATGGGATGGGATTGGGATGGGATTGGGAATGGGATGGGATGGGATTGGGATTGGGATGGGGATATGGGATGGGGATGGGATGGGCTGGGGATTAGATGGGATGGGGTTGGGATGGGATTGGGAATGGGATGGAATGGGATGGGCTGGGATGGGATGGGGATATGGGATGGGATTAGGGATGGGATTGGGATTGGATGGAGATGTGATGGGGATGGGATTGGGTTGGGATTTGGATTTGGATTGGGATTGGGATGGGATGGAATTGGGATGGGATGGGATTGGGATTTGGGATGGGATGGGGATATGGGATGGGATTAGGATTGGGATTAGGGATGGGATGGGATTGGGATTTGGGATGGGATGGGATGGGGATATGGGATGGGATTAGGATTGGGATTAGGGATGGGATGGGATTGGAATTGGGATTGGATGGGGATGGGATTGGAATTTGGAATGGGATTGGGATTTAGGATGGAATGGGATGGATGGGGATATGGGATGGGATTAGGATTGGGATTAGGGATGGGATGGGCTGGGGATATGGGATGGGCTGGGGATGCGATGGGATTGGGAATTGGATGGGATTGGGATTGGGATTGGGATTGGGATTGGGATTGGGATTGGGATTGGGATTGGGAATGGGAACGGGAATGGGATGGGATTGGGATGGGGATATGGGATGGGAATGGAGCAAAGAAGATGGGAACGGGGCACATGGGGCAGGGATGGGTTACATGGGGTGAGATATAGGGCCACATGGGGTGAGCCCAACCCCGCTGTGCCCCCATTTCCCCCATATCCCCATTTCCCCCATAATTTCCCCTATATCCCCCCCCCAGGAGAAGCAGGCGGTGCTGAGCGCCCTGGCCCAGAAGGCGAAGCTGACCCAGGAAATTTTCAACCGCACCCCCGGGATCCGCTGCAACCCCGTACAGGGCGCCATGTACGCCTTCCCCCGTATCGACCTGCCCCCCCGCGCCCTACAAGCGGCCCAGGTAACCCCCTTGGGTCACCCTAAAGAGTATGGGGTCAACCAAAAGTCGGGGTCGCCCATAGGGTCGGTGTGGTTTCCCCCGGGGGCGTAGGGGTCACCCTAAAGAGTATGGGGTCAACCAAAAGTCGGGGTGACCCATAGGGTCGGTGTGGTTCCCCCTCGGGTGTAGGGGTCACCCTAAAGAGTATGGGGTCAACCAAAAGTCGGGGTGACCTATGGGGTCGGTGTGGTTCCCGCCAGGGTGTAGGGGTCACCCTAAAGAGTATGGGGTCAACCAAAAGTCGGGGTCACCCATAGGGTCGGTGTGGTTCCCCCCGGGGTGTAGGGGTCACCCTAAAGAGTATGGGGTCAACCAAAAGTCGGGGTCACCTTTGGGGTCGGTGTGGTTCCCCCCGGGGTGTAGGGGTCACCCTAAAGAGTATGGGGTCAACCAAAAGTCGGGGTCGCCTATAGGGTCGGTGTGGTTCCCCCCGGGGTGTAGGGGTCACCCTAAAGAGTATGGGGTCAACCAAAAGTCGGGGTCGCCTATGGGGTCGGTGTGGTTCCCCCCGGGGTGTAGGGGTCACCCTAAAGAGTATGGGGTCAACCAAAATCGTGGTGGCCTATAGGGTCGGTGTGGTTCCCCCCGAGGTGTAGGGGTCACCCTAAAGAGTATGGGGTCAACCAAAAGTCGGGGTCGCCTATGGGGTCGGTGTGGTTCCCCCCGGGGTGTAAGGGTCACCCTAAAGAGTATGGGGTCAACCAAAAGTCGGGGTGACCTATAGGGTCGGTGTGGTTCCCCCCGGGGTGTAGGGGTCACCCTAAAGAGTATGGGGTCAACCAGAAGTCGGGGTCACCTATGGGGTCGGTGTGGTTCCCCCCGGGGTGTAGGGGTCACCCTAAAGAGTATGGGGTCAACCAGAAGTCGGGGTCACCTATGGGGTCGGTGTGGTTCCCCCCGGGGTGTAGGGGTCACCCTAAAGAGTATGGGGTCAACCAAAAGTCGGGGTCACCTATGGGGTTGGTGTGGTTCCCCCCGGGGTGTAGGGGTCACCCTAAAGAGTATGGGGTCAACCAAAAGTCGGGGTGAGCTATAGGGTCGGTGTGGTTCCCCCCGGGGTGTAGGGGTCACCCTAAAGAGTATGGGGTCAACCAAAAGTCGGGGTGGCCTATAGGGTCGGTGTGGTTCCCCTAATCCCGTAGGCGCAGGGGCAAGCCCCCGATATGTTCTTCTGCATGAGGCTGCTGGAGGAGACCGGGATCTGCGTGGTGCCCGGCTCCGGGTTCGGGCAGAAAGAGGGAACCTTCCACTTTAGGTAATGGGGTGGGGTTTGGGGTGGGATTAGGGGTGGGGTGGGGTGGGATTAGGGTGGGATGGGATTGGGGATAGGGATGGGATTGGGATTAGGGATGGAGATGGGTTGGGATTAGGGGTGGGATTGAGGATGGGATTGGGGTGGGATTAGGGGTGGGGGTGGGGTGGGATTGGGGGTGGGATTAGGGGAGGGATTGGGGTGGGATTAGGGTGGGATTGGGGATGGGGATGGGATGGGATGGGATTAGGGATGGGATGGGATTAGGAGTGGGATTGGGGTGGGATTGGGATGGGATGGGATAGGCGCATTGGGTTAGGATGGGATTAGGGATGGGGATGGGATAGGGATGGGATTAGGGGTGGGATTGGGGATGAGATGGGGATGGGATGGGATTAGGGATGGGATGGGGATGGGCACATTGGGATAGGATGGGATTAGGGGTGGGATTGGGGTGGGATTGGGGTGGGATTAGGGGTGGGATTGGGGTGGGATTAGGGTGGGATTAGGGATGGGGATGGGGTGGGGTGGGATTGGGGTTGGTATGGGATTAGGGTGGGATTGGGGTGGGATTAGGGGTGGGATGGGATTAGGGGAGGGGGTGGGGTGGGATTAGGGGTGGGATTGGGGATGGGATTGGGGTGGGATTGGGGTGGGATTAGGGGTGGGGGTGGGGTGGGACTAGGGTGGGATTAGGGGAGGGGGTGGGGTGGGATTAGGGGAGAAGGTGGGGTGGGGTGGGATTAGGGATGGGATGGGATTAGGGGAGGGGTGGTGTGGGATTAGGGGTGGGATTAGGGGTGGGGTGGGGTGGGATTAGGGATGGGATGGGATGGATTGGGATTAGGGGCGGGATTGGGGATGGGATGGGGATGGGTACATTGGGTTAGGATGGGATTAGGGATGGAGATGGGGATGGGATTGGGGTTGGGATGGGGATGGGATGGGATGAGATGGGGATTGGGATGGGATTAGGGGTGGGATTAGGGGTGGGATGGGATGGGATGGGGATGGGATTGGGATGGGATTGGGGATGGGATGGGGATGGGATGGGATTGGGGTTGGGATGGGGATGGGATTAGGGGTGGGATTGGGGATGGGATTGGGGTGGGATTGGGGATGGGATGGGATGGGGATGGGATTGGGGAAGGAATGGGATTAGTGGTGGGATTGGGGATGGGATTGGGATGGACACATTGGGATGGGATGGGATTAGGGATTTGGATGGTGATAGGGATGGAATGGGGATGGGATGGGATGGGATTGAGAATTGGTGTTGGAATGGGATTGGGGATGGGATTAGGGATTGGGGATGGGATTAGGGATGGGACTGGGGATAGGAATTGGGGATAGGAATTGGGGATAGGAATTGGGGATTGGGATTGGAATGGGATGGGGATGGGCACATTGGGATGAGGATGGGATTAGGGATGGGGATGGGAATTGGGATTGGAATGGGATGGGAATGGGGATGGGATTAGGGATCCCAACACCATCTGGGGACCACGAGAATCCCCATAATAGGGCTGGGGGCACAATATGGGGTTTCTGGGGGGGTCCCTAATCCCTTTATGTCCCCCCCCCAGGATGACCATCCTGCCCCCCGCCGACAAGCTGCAGGTCCTGCTGCAGAAGCTCAGCGCCTTCTACACCAAGTTCGTTAAGGAGTTCTCCTAACGAGACCCCAAATCCATCCCCCCCACCCCAAAAAAAAATCCCATCCAACCCCCTGCAGGGCCCTGCGTGGGGCGCTCCCGGGCTCGTTTTTGGGGGTTCGGGGGGGCGGATGTTGGATTTCCCCTAAATATATCCCCTAAATAAAGCAGCAGCAGCAGCCACGTGGCCGTGGGGGTCCCATGTCTATGGGGTGTCTATGGGGTGTCTATGGGGTGCCCCATGTCCCCATGGTGTCCACATCCCCATGGGGTCCATGTTTATGGGGTGCCCCATGTCCCCATGGTGTCCCATTGTCCCCATGGTGTCCCTTTTCTATGGGGTGCCCCATATCCATATGGGGTCCATGTCCCCATGGTGTCCCATGTCCCCATGGTGTCCATGTCTATGGGGTGCCCCATGGGGTGCCCCTTGTCCCCATGGGGTGCCCCATGTCCCCATGGTGTCCCATCATCCCCATTATGTCCCTTGTCTATGGGGCGCCCCATATCCATATGGTGCCCCACGTCCCCATGGTGTCCATGTCTATGGGGTGCCCCATGTCCTCGTGGTGTTCCATTGTCCCCATTGTGTCCTTTTTCTATGGGGTGCCCCATATCCATATGGGGTCCACGTCCCCATGGTGTCCACATCTATGGGGTGCCCCATATCCTCGTGGTGTACCCTCATCCCTGTTGTGTCCCTTGTCTATGGGGTGCCCCATATCCCCATGGTGCCCCAAGTCCCATCGCACCCCATGTCCCCGTTACGTCCCCCACCCCATTATGCCCCACGTCCCCCTGGTGCTCCATGTCCCTGTGGCATCCCACGTCCTCGTGGTGTCCCCACGGTGGCCAGGGCCACCCCACGTCCCCACCCCACAGCAGGGGGATGGCATTTATAGGGCAGGTCCCCGAGCACCCCGGGGTGACACGGGTGGCACCTCATGGGCACCATTACCTGCCCCACTGACGTCCCTATTAACTGCCCCATTAATAGCCCCATTACCTGCCCTATTAATACCCAAATTACCCATCCCATTAATAATCCTTTTACCTGCCCCATTACCCACCCCATTACCCACCCCATTACCCGCCACGCGCCCACCCCGTCACCAGGCCAACCCGAACTGGGGGGTGGCAACCCATCCCATATCCCTAATCCCAACCCTAATCCCATCCCATATCCCCATCCCTAATCCCATCCCCATCCCAAATCCCTAATTCCAACCCTAATCCCATCCCCATCCCATCCTATCCCCAATCCCATTCCCATCCCAATCCTCATCCCATCCCCATATCCCTAATCCTATCCCCATCCCATATCCCTAATCCCATATCCCTAATCCCCTCCCATATCCCTAATCCCATCCCCATATCCCTAATCCCATCCCATATCCTTAATCCCATCCCCATCCCCATATCCCTAATCCATAATCCCATCCCATCCCCATCCCATATCCCTAATCCCATCCCATCCCCATATCCCTAATCCCATCCCCATCCCAAATCCCATCCCAGTCCCTAATCCCATCCCATATCCTTAATCCCTAATCCCATCCCCTTCCTATATCCGTAATCCCATCCCCAATCCCTAATCCCATCCTAGTCCCATCCCATATCCCTAATCCCATCCCATCCCTAATCCCATATCCCATTCCGTCCCCATCCCATATTCCTAATCCCATATCCCTAATCCCATCCCATCCCCACCCCATATCCCTAATCCCATATCCTAATCCCATTCCCATCCCAAATCCCATCCCATATCCCTAATATAATCCCCATCCCTAATCCCATATCCCTAATCCCATCCCATATCCCTAATCCCATTCCATCCCCATCCCCATATCCCTAATCCCATTCCCATCCCATATCCCCAATCCCATATCCCCAATCCCATCCCATATCCCCATTCCATATCCCATTCTATCCCCATCCCCATCCCTAATCCCATCCCCAATCTCATATTCCCATCCCCTATCCCGAATCCCATCCCATATCCCTAATCCCACCCCAAAGCACTTTAGGGTCCCGCAGTCCCTCTCAGCCCTTTATTTCTCTTCCCCTCACCCCGTTGGGCGAGGACACCCACAGGTGCCCCCCGGCGCTGCCCCCACACCCCGAAAACAGCCAAGACCCCACAGGCCACCCCCGGGGACCCCCGGGGAGGGGGATTCGTCATTTTGGGGTCCCCATTGGGGTGCTCACTGGTGGTGACCCCATTTGGGGTCTGCGTGGCCCCACAATCAGAAGCACCCGAGGTAATTGCGGTGTAATTATGGGGTGGGGGGAACAGGAGCCGCGGGAGAGGATTTATTTTTAAAAAATTCTTATTTTTAAAATTTTCTTCATTTATTTTTAAAAATTTCTTCATTTTTAAAAATTCCTTGGTTTATTTTAAAAATTTTCTTTGTTTTTAAAAATTTCTTCATTTATTTTAAAAAATTTCTTCATTTTTAAAATTTTCTTCATTTATTTTTAAAATGAAGAAAAAATTATTTTTTAAATGAAGAAAATTTTAAAAATGAAGAAATTTAAAAAAAATTCTTCATTTTTAAAAATTTCTTCATTTATTTTAAAATTTCTTCATTTATTTTAAAGCAAGAAATTTTTAATTTTAAAAATTTCTTCATTTGTTTTAAAAATTTTCTTCATTTTTAAAAATTTCTTCATTTATTTAAAAAAATTCTTGATCTATTTTTAAAATTTCTTCGTTTATTTTAAAAATTTCTTCATTTATTTTTAAAAATTTCTTCGTTTTTAAAATTTTCTTCATTTATTTTAAAATTTTCTGCATTTATTTTTTAAAATTTCTTAATTTATTAATTCCAAGAGAAAATCCAGCAGCGCACCCGCTCCGCGCCCCACCGCTTAAACGCGGTGTAATGGGATCAAGGAACCCACACCCCCCCCCCGGGGGGGCTTCCCAGCGCCTCCCCCGTGCCCCCAAAAGTTTTTTGGGGTCGTTTTTGGGGTCCTCAGCGCAGCGCCAGGATCTCCTGGGTGGCCAAGCGCACGAGGCGGTGGAAGTCGAAGCGCAGGTGCCTCCTCCAGAAGCGCCGGTCGCGCCCGTAGACCTGAGCCGGGTAGCAGGGGCTGTCTGCGGGGGGGGGAAAACCCCAAAATTAGCCCGTTTTACCCCAAAAACGGGGACTGCGGGGTGGGTGCATGCCCCGCGGTCGCTCACCGATGCCGTGGAAGATTCTGGCGACGGCTCTGCCCGAGAATTTCTCGTCCTGGCGGATGGTGAGGAAGCGGCGGACGTCGGCGCGCACCTGGTCCTCATCTTCCTCACCTTCCTCCTCCTCTTCCTCTTCCTCCTCCTCCTCTTCCTCGCCGCCTTTTGGGGCCGGATCCTTCCGGAAATAATCCTGGAGCAGATCCCGGAGGCGCAAGCTCCTCTCCTCCTCCACCCTTTCGGGGTGCGGCTCGCAGTTTGGGAAAGCCACGCTACCACCCCAAAAAAAAATCCATCAACCCCCACTATGACACCAGAACAGCCCCAAAATACGAGTCCGTGGGGCGTTTCGGGGGCGTTTTGGGGGCGTTTTTGGGGGCGTTTTTGGGGCGTTTCCCCCCCTTTTCCCACCTCTTGAAGGCCCTGAAGCAGGCGCGGAGCTGCTTGAGCGCCGTTTTTTTCCCGCGCCGCCACCCTTCGGTGCAGGAATTGGCAGAGGGAATCCAGCTCCTCCTCCGAGAGGTCGCCGTAGGCGCGGAGGTGGAAGGCGAGCTCGCCGAATTCCACCACCACCCCGCTCCCCGAAACCGAGGGGGGGTTTTGGGGCGTCCCCGAACCCCCCCCGGGGCGTAGGCGGGGGTCCCACTGGAGCTGGCGGAGGGCGCGTTTCACCAGCGGCACCTCCCAACCCATGGAGTCGCTCAACGCCACCACGTCCAGCTCCAAGGAACCGGCGGCGCCGGCGCGCGGCCGCCCCGCCAAACGCTCGCGGGCCAGGAAAACGGTGACGGGCGGGCAGCTGAGGAGTGAAAAAGAGGCAAAAAAGGTTAAAAACGGGGTCAAAAAAGGATGGTTTGAACCCTTCCCGGTCCCGCTCACCTCCTCGCCACCGCGCGGAGTTGCCGGGGTCCGCCGTAGCACCGCAGGCGGCACGAGGAGTAGGTGGGGGGCAGCAGCTCCAGCCAGCGGCGCGGGTGCAGCTCCAGGTAGCACAGCAGCGTCTCGATGCCTGTGGGGTGGAGGGGGGACACTTTAGGGGGGTTTTTTTTGGGGTCACGGTGGCGCCGGGTGCGGCCCCGCTCACCTTCCTCGCGCAGATCCAGCTCCTCCACCGTCTGCCGGACGGGCACGGCGCGCTCGTGCATGTGGCACACGCGTTGGGGTTGTGCCGTGGTGGTGTCACCGAGCTCCGTGTCCTGTGGGGTGGGCGTGGGGATAGGTCCCATCCCGTCCACACCCCAAAACCCTGCCCTGTTCCCCTCCCAACTCCTTCGAGGCATCCCCGAAGCATTTGGGCTCAAATCCCAGCGTTTGTGGCTCAAACCCCGGCGTTCGGGGCTCAAATCCCGACGTTTGGGCCTCAAATCCCAATGTTTGGGGCTCAAACCCCAGCGTTTGGGCCTCAAACCCCAATGTTTGGGGCTCAAACCCCGAACTTTGGGGCTCAAATCCCGGCGTTTGGGGCTCAAACCCCGGCGTTTGGGCTCAAAATCCGACATTCGGGGCTCAAACCCTGGCGTTTGGGCTCAAATCCCGGAGTTTGGGGCTCAAACCCTGGCGTTTGGGGCTCAAATCCCGAACTTGGGGCTCAAAACCCGACGTTCGGGGCTCAAAACCCGATGTTTGGGCTCAAATCCCGGAGTTTGGGGCTCAAACCCCGGCATTTGGGGCTCAAACCCTCACGTTCGGGCTCAAATCCCAACGCTTGGGGCTCAAACCCCGACGTTCGGGGCTCAAACCCGGACATTTGGGGCTCAAATCCAAACGTTTGGGGCTCAAACCCCGGCGTTCGGGCTCAAATCCCAATGTTTGGGGCTCAAACCCCGACGTTTGAGCCCAAACCCTGGCGTTTGGGGCTCAAATCCTGGTGTTTGGGGCTCAAACCCTGGCGTTCGGGCTCAAACCCCAACGTTTGGGTCTCAAAACCCGGCGTTTGGGGCTCAAATCCCAACTTTTGGTGCTGAAACCCCGGCGTTTGGGCTCAAACCCCGGCGTTCGGGGCCAAACCCTAACGTTTGGGGCTCAAATCCCAACTTTTGGGGCTCAAACCCCGACGTTCGGGGCTCAAACCCGAACTTTGGGGCTCAAACCCCGGCGTTTGGGCTCAAACACCGGCGTTTGGGGCTCAAAATCGGCGTTTGGGGTCAAACCCTAACGTTTGGGGCTCAAACCCCGAACTTTGGGGCTCAAATCCCAGCGTTTGGGGCTCAAACCCCAGCGTTTGGGGCTCAAACCCCAGCGTTTGGGGCTCAAATCCCAGCTGCTTCCCGCCCCGAGGAGGAATTTTGGGGTGCGGGGATCCCCAAAAAGCCCCCTTTTGACCCCGTTTCCTCACCCCGCTGAGCTCCCGGTGTTTTTGGTGGAGTTCCCGGCACTTGCAGGGGGCGAAAACTTTCAGCAGCAGCTTCTTGATGGCGAGGAAATCCACCGTGGCGCCGTAGATGTGCCGCCGCAGCTCGGGGAGGTCCTCACCCTAAAAAATTTGGGGGATTTAGGGCTGAGGAAGCTCCAAAACTCTGCGAAACGCCCCTAAAATTTTTTTTGGGGCGAGATCTTGAGCAGGGAGCACCCCAAAAAGCTCCAAGGCTCTACAAAACGCCCCTAAAATTTTTTTGGGGGGGAGACCTTGAGCAGGGAGCACCCCAAAAAGCTCCAAGGCTCTGCGAAACGCCCCTAAAATTTTTTGGGGGTGAGACTTTGAGCAGGGAGCACCCCAAAAAGCTCCAAGGCTCTGCGAAACGCCCCTAAATTTTTTTGGGGGGTGAGACCTTGAGCAGGGAGCACCCCAAAAAGCTCCAAGGCTCTGCGAAACGCCCCTAAAATTTATTTGGGGTGAGACTTTGGGCAAGGAGCACCCCAAAAAGCTCCAAGACTCTGCGAAACGCCCCTAAAATTTTTTTGGGGGGCGAGATCTTGAGCAGGGAGCACCCCAAAAAGCTCCAAGGCTCTGCGAAACGCCCCTAAAATTTTTTGGGGGCGAGATTTTGAGCAGGGAGCACCCCAAAAAGCTCCAAGGCTCTGCGAAACACCCCTAAAATTTTTTTGGGGGCGAGACCTTGAGCAGGGAGCACCCCAAAAAGCTCCAAGGCTCTGCGAAACGCCCCTAAAATTTTTTTGGGGCGAGACCTTGAGCAGGGATCACCCCAAAAAGCTCCGAGGCTCTGCGAAACGCCCCTAAAATTTTTTGGGGGGTGAGACCTTGAGCAGGGAGCACTCCAAAAAGCTCCAAAGCTCTACGAAACGCCCCTAAAATTTTTTGGGGTGAGACCTTGAGCAGGGAGCACCCAAAAAGCTCCAAAGCTCTGCAAAACGCCCCTAAAATTTTTTGGGGGCGAGACCTTGAGCAGGGAGCACCCCAAAAAGCTCCAAAGCTCTGCGAAATGCCCCTAAATTTTTTGTGGGGCGAGACCTTGAGCAGGGAGCACCCCAAAAAGCTCCAAGGCTCTGCGAAACGCCCCTAAAATTTTTTTGGGGGGTGAGACCTTGGGCAGGGAGCACCCCAAAAAGCTCCAAGGCTCTGCGAAACGCCCCTAAAATTTTTGGGGGGCGAGACCTCGAGCAGGGAGCACCCCAAAAAGCTCCAAGGCTCTGCGAAACGCCCCTAAAAGTTTTTGGGGGGGCGAGACCTTGAGCAGGGAGCACCCCAAAAAGCTCCAAGGCTCTGCGAAACGCCCCTAAAAGTTTTTGGGGGGGCGAGACCTTGAGCAGGGAGCACCCCAAAAAGCTCCAAGGCTCTGCGAAACGCCCCTAAAAGTTTTTGGGGGGGCGAGACCTTGAGCAGGGAGCACCCCAAAAAGCTCCAAGGCTCTGCGAAACGCCCCTAAATTTTTTTTGGGGTGAGACCTTGAGCAGGGAGCACCCCAAAAAGCTCCAAGGCTCTGCGAAATGCCCCTAAAATTTTTTGGGGGAGCGAGACCTTGAGCAGGGAGCACCCCAAAAAGCTCCGAGGCTCTGCGAAACGCCCCTAAAATTTTTTGGGGGGCGAGACTCTGAGCAGGGAGCACCCCAAAAAGCTCCGAGGCTCTGTGAAACGCCCCTAAAATTTTTGGGGGGTGAGACCTTGAGCAGGGAGCACCCCAAAAAGCTCCAAGGCTCTGCGAAACGCCCCTAAAATTTTTTTTGGGGGGCGAGACCTTGAGCAGGGAGCACCCCAAAAAGCTCCAAGGCTCTGCGAAACGCCCCTAAAATTTTGGGGGGTGCGAGACCTTGAGCAGGGAGCACCCCAAAAAGCTCCAAGGCTCTGCGAAACGCCCCTAAAATTTTTTTGGGGGGGCGAGACCTTGAGCAGGGAGCACCCCAAAAAGCTCCAAGGCTCTGCGAAACGCCCCTAAAATTTTTTGGGGGCAAGACCTTGAGCGGGGAGCACCCCAAAATGCTCCGAGGCTCTGCGAAACGCCCCTAAAATTTTGGGGGGGGCGAGATCTTGAGCAGGGAGCACCCCAAAAAGCTCCAAGGCTATGTGAAACGCCCCTAAAATTTTTGGGGGGCAAGACCTTGAGCAGGGAGCACCCCAAAAAGCTCCAAGGCTCTGCAAAACGCCCCTAAAATTTTGGAGGGGTGAGACCTCGAGCAGGGAGCACCCCAAAAAGCACCAAGGCTCTGCGAAACGCCCCTAAAATTTTTGGGAGGGCGAGACCTTGAGCAGGGAGCACCCAAAAAACCCCAAGGCTCTGCGAAATGCCCCTAAAATTTTTTTGGGGCGAGACCTTGAGCAGGGAGCACCCCAAAAAGCTCCAAAGCTCTGCGAAACGCCCCTAAAATTTTGGAGGGGTGAGACCTCGAGCAGGGAGCACCCCAAAAAGCTCCAAGGCTCTGCGAAACGCCCCTAAAAATTTTGGGGGGGTGAGACATTGAGCAGGGAGCACCCCAAAAAGCTCCAAGGCTCTGCGAAAAGCCCCTAAAATTTTTTGGGGGCGAGACTTTGAGCAGGGAGCACCCCAAAAAGCTCCAAGGCTCTGCGAAACGCCCCTAAAATTTTTTTGGGGCAAGATTTTGAGCTGATTTTTTTTTTAGGATCTCACCTCGGGGTGCAGGAAGAGGTGGCAGTGAGCCGGTTTCCCGTCCCTCCCGGCCCTCCCGATTTCCTGGACGTAATTTTCGAAATTTTGGGGCATGTTGTAGTGGACCACGCCCCGAACGTCGGCTTTGTCCAACCCCATGCCGAAAGCCACCGTGGCCACCACGGCGCGGAGCCGGCCGGCCATAAAATCCCGCTGCACCCGACGGCGTTCGGCGGCGCTCAGCCCGGCGTGGTAGGCGTCCGCAACCCAGGTTGGGGAGGGTTTTGCTGCCAAAAAAGGAAGAATTGGGCAATTTCGCACCAAATTGAGCAATTTCGCACCAAATCGAGCAATTTCGCGCCGTATTGAGCAATTTCGCACCAAATCGAGCAATTTCGCACCAAATCAAGCAATTTCGCACCGTATTGAGCAATTTCGCGCCAAATCGAGCAATTTCGCGCCAAATCGAGCAATTGCGCACCGAATCGAGCAATTTCGCGCCAAATCGAGCAATTTCGCGCCAAATCGAGCAATTTCGCGCCAAATCGAGCAATTTCGCGCCAAATCGAGCAATTTCGCGCCAAATCGAGCAATTTCACACCGTATTGAGCAATTTCGCACCAAATTTCGAAAAAATTTCGAGCAATTTCGCACCGAATCGAGCAATTTCGCACCAAATTTCGAAAAAATTTCGAGCAATTTCGCACCGAATCGAGCAATTTCGCACCGAATCGAGCAATTTCGCACCGAATTTCGAAAAAATTTCGAGAAATTTCGCACCAAATCGAGCAATTTCGCACCGAATCGAGCAATTTCGCACCGAATCGAGCAATTTCGCACCGAATTTCGAAAAAATTTCGAGAAATTTCGCACCAAATCGAGCAATTTCGCACCGAATCGAGCAATTTCGCACCGAATCGAGCAATTTCGCACCGAATCGAGCAATTTCACACCGAATCGAGCAATTTCGCGCCAAAATTAGCTTAAATTTTTCATTTTCCATTTCGGAATTCAGAATTTAAGGGTTAGAAAATGGAAATCCAAAAGGATTTTGGGGTTTTGAGGCACGGAAATTGGTCGAGGGGGTTGGGTTTGTTTCCTTACCTTTTTTTTTCTTCTTTCCCGTGTTTTTGGGGGTCTCGGGGGTCCCGGGGGGCTCGGTGCCTCGCAGGGAGGTGCGGAGGAGCGCAGCCACGCGCTCCGTCTCCTCGCGCCGCGTGCAGTAGACGATGACGGAGGCGAGGCGGCCGAAACGCTCCCCCCGGAGCAAGGAGACGAGGGCCTGGGGGTCAGGGGGGGGGCCCGAGGATGAGGAGGGGGTCCCGAGGATGAAGAGGGGGGTCCTGAGGGTGAGGGGGGGGCTTTTGTGCGCCCCCCAACCCCGTAGGGGGTCGCCCACCTCGTTATCGTCCCTACCTGGTCGCGGTCGCGGTCCATGGAGACGGAGAGGTGGAGGTTTGGGGGTAGGACGGAGCAGGGCCCCGTGGAGCCTTCCTCTTCCTCGTCCCCTTCCTCCTCTTCCTCGCCCCGGGGGACGCCGAGGTGCGCGGCCACCTCGCGGGCCGTGGCGGGGGTGGCGGTGGCCGTCAGCCCCAGGAAGCAGCGGACGCCCAGGCGGTCGCGGAGGACCTGAGGGGGGAGGAAGAAGAGGTGAGGAAGAGGAGAGGAAGAGAGGAAGAGGAGGGGGTGAGGAAGTGAGGAAGAGGAGGTGAGGAAGAGGACGTGAGGAGGAGAGGAGAGGAAGAGAGGAAGAGGAAGGGGAGGGCGTGAGGAGGAAGAGGAGAGGAAGAGGAGGGTGTGAGGAAGAAGAAGAGAGGAAGAGGAG
Source organism: Anas acuta (assembly GCF_963932015.1). Lineage (NCBI taxonomy): Eukaryota > Metazoa > Chordata > Aves > Anseriformes > Anatidae > Anas > Anas acuta. The sequence continues at coordinate 22,905 of NW_027076265.1, read as the reverse complement.
GGCATGAGGAGGAAGAGAGGAAGATGTGAGGAAGAGGAGGACATGAGGAAGATGTGAGGAGGAAGAGGAGGAGAGGAAGAGAGAAAGAGGAGAGAGAGAGGAGGAGAGGAAGATGGGGGGGTGAGGAGGACGTGAGCTGGAGAGGAGGAGGAGAGGAAGAGAGGAAGACGAGGACGTGACGGAGAGAGGAAGAGAGGAAGAGGAGGGCGTGAGGAGGACATGAGGAAGAGAGGAAGAGAGGAAGAGGAGAGGAAGAGGAGGAGGTGAGGAGGGGGTGAGGAAGAGGGGGAGAGGAAGTGAGGAAGAGGAGGGCGTGAGGAGGAAGAGAAAGAGGAGGAGAGGAAGACAAGGGGGTGAGGAGGACGTGAGGCGGAAATGAAGAGGAGGACGTGAGGAAAAGCAGGAAGACAAGGACGTGAGGACGTGAGGAGGAGAGGAAGAGGAGGACGTGAGGAGGAAGAGGAGGAAGAGAAGAAGACAAGGACATAAGGGGGAGAGGAAGAGAAGGGCGTGAGGAGGAAGGAGGGTGTGAGGAAGAGAGGAAGAGGAGAGGAAGAGGAGGATGTGAGGATGGGGTGAGGATGAGGATGAGGAGGGGAACGTGAGGAGGACGTGAGGAGGGGAGGAAGAGGAGGGGGTGAGGAAGACGTGAGGAGGAAGAGGAAGGCATGAGGAGGAAGAGGAAGAAAGGAAGAGGAGAGGAAGAGGAGGAGGACGTGAGGTGGAGAGGAAGGGGACGTGAGGAAGAGCAGGAAGACAAGGAGGAAGAGGAGGATGTGAGGAGGAGAGGAAGAGGAGGAGGTGAGGAAGAAGAGGAGGGTGTGAGGAGGAAGAGGAGGAGAGGAAGAGGAGGAGGTGAGGAAGAAGAGGAGGGCGTGAGGAGGAAGAGGAGAGGAAGAGGAGGAGGTGAGGATGAGGAGAGGAGGAGAGGAAGAGGAGGATGTGAGGAGGGGAGGAAGAGGAGGAGGTGAGGAAGAAGAGGAGGGTGTGAGGAGGAAGAGGAAAGGAAGAGGAGGGGGAATAGAGGAAGAGGAGGAGAGGAAGAGGAGGAGGTGAGGAGGGGGTGAGGATGAGGAGAGGTGGAGAGGAAGAGGAGGGGGACACGAGGAGGACGTGAGGAAGAGCAGGAAGACGAGGACATGAGGATGTGAGGAGGAGAGGAAGAGGACGTGAGGAAGAGAGGAAGATGAGGGTGTGAGGAGGAAGAGGAGAGGAAGAGGAGGAAGAGGAGGGCGAAGAAGATGAGGGCGTGAGGAGGAAGAGAGGAAGACAAGGAAGACGAGGAAGACGAGGTGAGGATGGGGTGAGGAGGAGAGGAAGAGGAGGATGCGAGGAGGGGAGGAAGAGGAGGGGGTGAGGAAGAGAGGAAGAAGAGAGGAAGAGGAGGGGGTGAGGAGGAGAAGATGAGGACGATGAGAGGAGAAGTAGGGGAGCAAGAAGAAGACGCGAGGAGGAGAGGAAGAGGAGGGTGTGAGGAGGACGTGAGGAAGAGGAGGACGTGAGGAGGAAGAGGAGGGCGTGAGGAGGAAGAGGAGAGGAAGAGGAGGAGGAAGAGAGGAAGAGGAGGAGGAAGAGAGGAAGAGGAGAGGAAGACGAGGGGGGACGTGAGGAGGACGTGAGGTGGAGAGGAAGACGACGCGAGGAGGAGAGGAAGAGGAGGACGTGAGGAGGACGTGAGGAGGAAGAGGAGGAAGAGGAAGAGGAGGAAGAGGAAGAGGAGGAAGAGGAAGTCAAGCCCCCCCACCTTGCAGATCCGCAGGTAGCTGGGCCGGAAGTTGTGCGCCCACTGCGCCACGCAGTGCGCCTCGTCCAGGCAGGCGAAAGCCACGGGGGGCAAGCGGGAGGCGGGGGGCAAGCAGCAGCCCCCCCCCCCGGAGCCCCCCACCAGGGCTTCGGGGGACAGCAGCAGCACCTGCACCTCGCCCCGCGTCACCTGTGGGGGGGGGACAATAAAATTTGGGGGGGGTTCAGCCTAAAATTTGGGCCCCCCCCCCCCAAAATATCCCAAAAATATCCGGTACCTGCTCCAGCGCCGCCTCCCGTTGCGCCCTGCTCATGTTGGAGTGGACGCGGGCGGCCCGAAGCCCCCGGGGTAAGCCCGAAACCTAAAAAATTTGTCAAAATTGTCAAAATTGTCACCCCCGGGGGGGTCGTTGTCACCTTTTTGGGGTCGGGGGGGGGGGTCTTTACCTGGTCGTCCATCAAGGCGACGAGGGGGGAGACCACCAGGGTGACGCACGGGGAGCGTTTGCGGTAGAGGTAAGCGGGGAGCTGGTAGCAAAGGGACTTGCCCAGCCCCGTGGGGAGCACCAGGAGGGTGGAAAGACCTCGGGGGGGGCCCAAAAATATTCCAAAATATTCAAAAAAGATTAAAAGGATAAAAAAAAAATGGTTTTGGGGGTGTTTTAGGGGAAAAGGGAGGGTTACCGGAGAGGATTCTCATCACCGCTCGCTCCTGGCCGGGGCGGAAGGAGGAGAAGCCGAGCTCGTGGAGAGCCTCCAGCACCTCCGGGGGGGTCTCTGGGGGGGGAATTTGGGGGAAATTCAGCCTAAAATGGGTTTTTTGCCCCCCCCCAGGAGGGTAAAGGGGATGAGGATCCCAAATTTGGAATGGGATCGGGGCACGGACTCACCTCGAACCTTCCCGTCCGGCCCCAAGGGGTAGAGGGGCTCCATGGGGGCGGGGGGCTCGGGGGGGGGCTCCGGGGGGGTCGTGACCCCCCCAAAAACGCCCTCGGGGTTGCCAAATTCTTCTAGGAATGAGGAAAAAGGGTCGGTGAACCCAAAAAATGGTATTTAGGGCACGCAACCCCCCCCCCAACCCGAGGCCTCACCCCACAGCTCCGGGCAGACGCTGTTGGTCCTGCGGGCGACCTCGGCCAGGGTGGGGAGGGGGGCTTCATCTTCATCCTCCCCCCCCTCCTCATCCTCATCCTCTTTTTGGGGCATTTCGGCCTTTTTTGGCAACGGGGGGGTCGACCCGGCCCCCCCGCCACCGAACCACGCCGCCTTCTTCTGCCATTTCTGCTTCCACACCTGCAGAGTAAAAAAAAAATAAGGAAAAAGGGTTTTTGGGCACCGGTTTTGTGTTTTTTTGACCCGTTTTTGCGCTTTTGGGCACCGATTTTGCGTTTTCGGGCACCAATTTTGCGTTTTTTGGACCCGTTTTTGCGTTTTCGGGCACCAATTTTGCGTTTTTTGGACCCGTTTTTGCGTTTTCGGGCACCAATTTTGCGTTTTTTGGACCCGTTTTTGCGTTTTCGGGCACCGATTTTGTGTTTTTTTGACCCGTATTTGGGCACCGATTTTGCGCTTTTTCGACCCGTTTTTTGCGTTTTCAGGCACCGATTTTGCGCTTTTTCGGCCCGTTTTTGCACTTTCGGGCACCGATTTTGCGTTTTTTTGACCCCTTTTTGCGTTTTCGGGCACCAATTTTGCATTTTTTGACCCGTTTCTGCGTTTTCAGGCACCGATTTTGCGCTTTTTCGACCCGTTTTTGCGTTTTCGGGCACCGATTTTGTGCTTTTTCGACCCGTTTTTTGTTTTCGGGCACCGATTTTGCATTTTTTTGAGACGTTTTTGCATTTTCGGGCACCGATTTTGCATTTTTTCAGCCCATTTTTGCGCTTTCAAGCACCGATTTTGCGTTTTTTGGCCCATTTCTGCGTTTCCGGGCACCGATTTTGCGTTTTTTTGACCCGTTTTTGCGTTTTCGGGCACTGATTTTGCGTTGTTTTGATCCATTTTTGTGTTTTCGGGCACCGATTTTGCGTTTTTTTGACCCCTTTTTGTGTTTTCGGGCACCGATTTTGCGTTTTTATGACCCGTTTTTGCGCTTTCGGGCACCGATTTTGCGTTTTTTTGACCCGTTTTCGGGCACCGATTTTGCGTTTTTTTGACCCGTTTTCGGGCCCCGATTTTGCGTTTTTTTGACCCCTTTTTGCGTTTTCGCGCACCAATTTTGTGGTTTTTTGACACGTTTTCGGGCACCGATTTTGCGTTTTTTTGACCCTTTTTTGCGTTTTCAGGCACCGATTTTACATTTTTTGACCCGTTTTTGCATTTTCGGGCACCAATTTTGCATTTTTTTGACCCATTATTGTATTTTCGGGCACCGATTCTGCGTTTTTTTGGCCCGTTTTTGCGCACCGACTTTGCGCTTTTTTGACCCGTTTTTGTGTTTTCGGGCACCGATTTTGCGTTTTTTTGACCCATTTTTGCGATTTCGGGCACCGATTCTGAGTTTTTTTGACCCGTTTTTGTGTTTTCAGGCACCGATTTTGCGTTTTTTTGACCCATTTTTGTGTTTTCGGACACCGATTCTGCGTTTTTTTGGCCCGTTTTCGGGCACCGATTCTGCGTTTTTTTGACCCGTTTTTGCGCTTTCGGGCACCGATTCTGCGTTTTTTTGACCCGTTTTTGCGTTTTCGGGCACCGATTCTGCGCTTTTTTGACCCGTTTTTGCGTTTTCGGGCACCGATTCTGCGCTTTTTTGACCCGTTTTTGCGCTTTCGGGCACCGATTCTGCGCTTTTTTGACCCGTTTTTGCGCTTTCGGGCACCGATTCTGCGCTTTTTTGACCCGTTTTTGCGCTTTCGGGCACCGATTTTGCGTTTTTTTGGCCCGTTTTTGCGCTTTCGGGCACCGATTTTGCGTTTTTTTGGCCCGTTTTTGCGCTTTCGGGCACCGATTTTGCGTTTTTTTGGCCCGGTTTTGTGTTTTCGGGCACCGATTCTGCGTTTTTTTGACCCGTTTTTGTGTTTTCGGGCACCGATTCTGCGTTTTTTTGACCCGTTTTTGTGTTTTCGGGCACCGATTCTGCGTTTTTTCGACCCGTTTTTGCGTTTTCGGGCACCGATTTTGCGTTTTTTCGACCCCTTTTTGCGTTTTCGGGCACCGATTTTGCGTTTTTTCGACCCCTTTTTGCGTTTTCAGGCACCGATTTTACGCTTTTTCAACCCCTTTTTGCGTTTTCGGGCACCGATTCTGCGTTTTTTTGGCCCGTTTTTGCGCACCGACTTTGCGCTTTTTTGACCCGTTTTTGCGCTTTCGGGCACCGATTTTGCGTCTTTTTGACCCCTTTTTGCGCTTTCGGGCACCGATTTTGCGTCTTTTTGACCCCTTTTTGCGCTTTCGGGCACCGATTTTGAGTGTTTTTGACCCGTTTTTGCGTTTTCGGGCACCGATTTTGAGTGTTTTTGACCCGTTTTTGCGTTTTCGGGCACTAAGTTTGCGTTTTTTGACCCATTTTTGCGTTTTCGGGCACCGATTTTGCACTTTTTCGGCCCGTTTTTGCGTTTTCGGGCACCAATTTTGTGTTTTCTCGACCTGTTTTTGCATTTTCTGGCCCCAATTTTCCGTTTTTTTGACCCGTTTTTGCATTTTCAGGCACCGATTTTGCATTTCTTTGACCCATTTTTGCGTTTTTTTGACCCATTTTTTTTTGGGCACCGATTTTGTGTTTTTTTGACCCGTTTTTGCGTTTTCTTACCTGTTTTCGGAGGTGTCTCCCCCGCAGAGCCCAACCCCGCACGTGGGAGCGGGTTCGGAGGTTGAGGCGCACGAAGTTCCCCGGGGGGGGTCTGTGGGGGGAAAAACGCGGCCCTATAAGGTCAACCTCGTAAATACGGCCCCAAAAAATGGGGCAAAATTCAGGGAAAAAGGTTAAAAGGGTCTTGGTGCTGTAAAAAAGAGGTCCTCCTGTTGTAGGGCTGCCCCCGGAGCCGCGCCGTGGGTTTTATGGGGCGACCCCACAAGCCCCTGTGGGTTTTAAGGGGCGCGGGGAGGCGACCCCACAACCCCCTCACCCCATAAATGAGGAAAAAAATACAGAAAAAGCCAGTTTTCCGTAAAAAAAATTAAAAAATGACCTAAAAAAGCACAGGAAAATCTCTTGAATCCTCCCTGTGTGCTCGGGCACGAGGCGGCACCGCCTGGGTTCTGGGCACACCAGATTGGGGTGAATCACCCCCAAAAAAAACAAAAAACCCCCAACCCACCCCCCCAAAAACAAAAAACCCCAGAACCCCCCAAAAACAACAAAAAAAAACACAAAAAACAAACAAACCAAAACAAAAAAAAAAAAAAAACACAAAAAACAAACAAAAAAAAACAAAACAAAAACAAAAAAAAAAAAAAAAAAAAAAAAAACCAAAAACCCTCCCCAAAAAAACAACCCCCCAAAAAACAACAACAACAAAAAAAACAAAAATAAAAAAACAAACAAAAAACACAAACAAAAATAACAAACAAAAAACAAAACAAAAACAAAAACCCCCAAAAAACCCCAACCCCCCCCAAAAAAAAACAAAAACCCAAAAGATAAAAAACAAACAAAAAAAAACAAACAAAAAACAAAACAAAAACAACCCCCCCCAAAAAAACCAACCCCCCCAAAAACAAAAAAACCCAACCCCCCCCAAAAAAAACAAAAAACAAAAAATAAAAAACAAACAAAAAAAAAACCCAAGCAAAAATAACAAACAAAAAACCAAAACAAAAACAAAAAACCCAAAAAACCCAACCCCCCCAAAAAAACAAAAAACCCCAACCCCCCAAAAAACAACAACAAAAAAATAACAAAAAATAAAAAACAAACAAAAAAAGCAAAAATAACAAACAAAAAACCAAAACAAAAAGAAAAAATCCCAAAAAACCCTACCCCCCCCAAAAAAAACCCAACTCCCCCAAAACAACAACAAAAAACAAAAATAAAAAACAAACAAAAAAACACAAACAAAAATAACAAATAAAACAAAACAAAACAAAAAAAAATGCCCCCAAAAAAACAAAAAACCCCAAAACCCCCCAAAAACAAACAAAAAAAAACAAAACAAAACAAAAAAACACCCAACCCCCCCAAAAAACAACAACAAAACAAACAAACAAAAACCAAACAAAAAACCAAACAAAAATAACAAACAAACAAAAAACAAAACAAAAACAAAACCCCCCAAAAAATCCCAACCCCCCCCCCAAAAACAAAAAACCCCAACCCCCCCAAAAAAAAACAAAAAACCCAAAATATAAAAAACAAACAAACAAAAAAAACAAACAAAAAATAAAACAAAAACAAAACCCCCCCCAAAAAACCAACCCCCCCAAAAACAAAAAAAACCAACCCCCCCAAAAAAAACAAAAAACAAAAAATAAAAAACAAACAAAAAAAACAAAAAAAACAAGCAAAAATAACAAACAAAAAACCAAAACAAACCAAAAACAAAAACCCCAAAAAACCAAACCCCCCCAAAAAAAACCAAAAACCCCAAATCCCCCAAAAAACAAACAAAAAAAGCAAAAATAACAAACAAAAAAACAAAACAAAAACAAAAAAAAAACAAAAAACCCAACCCCCCCAAAAAAAACCCAACTCCCCCAAAACAACAAAAAAACAAAAATAAAAAACAAACAAAAAACACAAACAAAAATAACAAAAAAAACAAAACAAAAAAAAACAAAACTGCCCCAAAAAAACAAAAAACCCCAAAACCCCCCAAAAACAAACAAAAAAACCCAAAACAAAACAAAAAACCACCCAACCCCCCCAAAAAAAACAACAACAACAAAACAAACAAAAACCAAACAAAAAAACAAACAAAAATAACAAACAAACAAAACAAAACAAAACGAAACAAAACAAAAAACCAAAAATCCCCCCCCAAAAAAACCCCAAAACCCCCACCTGTTGGGCGCAGCTCTGCGGGGGGGCTTTTTTTCCTCCTCCTCCTCCTCTTCCTCCACCTCTCCCAGGAGATTTTCGGGTTTTTTTTTCCTCGCCGGCCCCTCGTCGCCCCCCCTCCCCGCGGCCCCTTTTCCCCCCGACCCTATTTGGGAGCTTTTTGGGGTCGCCGCCCCTATTCGGGAGCTTTTTGGGGCTGCCGCCCCCCCAAACCCCCTCTTTGGGGTCAAAATCGCCCCCGACCCCATTTTCACCCCCCTCGTTCCCCCCCCGAGCCCCCTCGGCCCCCCGCTGTGGGGCGCAGACCCCTATAGGGTCGGGGTTTCCCCCCCCCGCCCCATAAAATCCGACGCCCCCAAATTCGGGACCCCCCCGGGGGGGTTTTTTGGGGTCGGGGTCTCCCTGGCAGCGCCGTAACCAAGCGGGGTCGAGGTTGCTCAGCCTCCTGGCCACCGTTTGCCGCAGTTTTTGGGATTTGTCCTTTTTGGGGTGAGGTTTCGGCCCCCCGGCGAGGATTTTTGGGGTCAGGGAGGGGGGGAGGAAGAGTTCGGGGGGGTCACTCTGTGGGGACGGGGGATGAGGATCCAAATTTGGGATGGGGGCGGGATGCGGGGTCAGCGTCCTCCTGGGCACCGCCGGCCTCTCCTAGGGGGAATCCCAAAAAATTTGGGGTCATTTTTAGGGTTTGGGAGCGTTTTAGGGTGAAAAACCCGATTTAAAGGGTTTAAAAACCCTATTTAGGGGATTTTAAACCCGATTTAGGGGGGGGAACGGCCTCACCTGGATGGAGGGGCCCAGGTTGGCTTTGAGCTTGGTCCCAAAATGCTGCGCCGAAAATTTTGGGGGGGTTTTTGGGGTGGGGGCAGGTTTTGGGGTCGCGGGGCGGCGGTTGAGGTGCGCGCCCCAACAGCCCGAATCCTGCAAGAGGAGAAAAAAAACCCAAAAAGTGGGTTTTTGGCAGAAAAAAAGGGGTCGGGGTGGAGGGAGGAGGGGGGGGGGGGAGGAGAGGTTTTTGGGGGCGGTTTTTGGGGTTGTGGGGGGGGTGGTTGGGGTGGGGGGGCTCAGACCCTAAAAATTGGGGGTTTTGGGGTCGAGGGGGGGGAAATCCCGACCCCGTACCTGCCCCGGGGCCGCGCTGCCCCCGCGGTGCTTCAGCGCCCGGTACTCCCGGTACAGCCCTAAAAAGGGGGGGTGAGGCCCCCAAACCCCCCCAATTCCACCCAAAATTCCCCCAAATCCCCCTAATTCCCCCAATTACCCCAAAATCCCTCCAATTACCCCCAAAATCCCTCCAATTCCCCCAAAATCCCCCCCGATTCCCCTCAAAACCCACCCAACTCACCCCAATTCCTCCTAATTTCCCCAATTTTCCCCCCAAATCCCCCAATTCCCCCTCCAAACCCCAAAATTTCCCCCCCGACCCCCCCTCGAATTCCCAGTTTCCCCCCAATTCCCCCTGATTTCCCCCCAAAATCCACCCCAAATGCCTCCAATTCCTCCCAACCCTCCCAAATTTCCCCCCCAAATCCCCCCCAACCCCCTCAAATTCCCAATTTCCCCCCAAAACGCCCCCCAAACTCCCCCAATTCTCCCCCAATTTCCCCAAATCCCCCCCAGACCTCCCCAATTTCCCCCAAATGCCCCCCAGTTTCCTCTGAAATCCCCCCAATTCCCCCCCAAACGCCCCCAATTTCCCTCCAAACCCCCCTCAAATTCCCAATTTCCCCCCAAAACGCCCCCCAAACCTCCCAATTCTCCCCCAATTTCCCCCAATCCCCCCCAAATTTCCCCCAACCCCTCCCAAACGCCCCCATTTCACCCCCAGACCCCCCCAATTTCCCCCAAATCCCCTCCCAGCACCCCCAATTTCCCCTGAAATCCCCCCAATTCCCCTCCAAACCCTCTCCCCAACGCCCCCCAATTCCCTCAACCCCCAATCCCCCCCCAGATTCCCCCCAAATTCCCCCAAATCCCACCCAATTTTCCCCCACCCCCCCAATTCCCCTCAGCCCCCCTCAACCTCCCCCAATTCCCCCAAATCCCCCCAAATTTCCCCCCAACCCCCCCAATTCCCCTCAGTACCCCCAAACCCCCCCAATTCCCTCAAATCCTCCCAATTTTCCCCCCAATTCCCCTCAGCTCCCCCCAACCCCCCCCCAATTCCCCCAAATCCTACCCAATTTTCCCCCAAAACCCCCCCAAATTCCCCTCAGTACCCCCAACCCCCCCCCAATTCCCTCAAATCCCCCCAATTTTCCCCCCAATTCCCCCAAATCCCCTCAGTCCCCCCCAAACCCCCCAATTCCCCCGAATCCCCCCCAATTTCCCCCAAATCCCCCCCAATTCCCCTCAGTACCCCCCCCAACCCCCCCCAATTCCCCCAAATCCCCCCCAATTTTCCCCCCAAAACCCCCCAACCCCCCCTCAATTCCCCTCAGTCTCCCCCAACCCCCCCAATTCCCCCAAATCCCCCCCAAACCCCCTCAGTCCCCCCCACGCCCCCCAAATCCCCCCCAATTTTCCCCCAAAACCCCCCCAAATCCCCTCAGCCCCCCCCAAAAACCCCTCACCCCCCCCCAATTAACCCCCCCCACACTCACGCTTCACGTCCTCCGGCGCCCCCTCCACATCTCCCTACATGTAAAACACCATTTTTGGGGCTAAAAACCCAAAATTTGGGGTTCGGGACCCCCTCACGAGGCCTCCCCCCCCCCTTTAGGCCGCACCGTGCCGGGTTTGCGGCCCTGCTGCTGCGCGAACGCCGCCTCCCAGCGCTTCAGCAGCGCCTTCACCTCCTGCAGCCGCTCCATCAGGGGATCGGGGGGGTCCCGAGCCCTTTTTGGGGCGTTTTGGGTCTTTTTTGGGGGGTTTTGGGTCCTTTTTAGGGTCCCGCCCCCTCAGCCCGGCCCCGTCCCCTCAGCGCTTCCCGCCCAGCTCGAGCTTCCCGCTCCCGCGGCTCTCGTCCAATAGGAGCGCCGGAAAGGGTGACGGGCAGCGGGGACAGCCAATAGGAGGCGGCGCCTCCGCGGTTTCCCCTAGCAACGAGGCGTAGCCCCGCCTCCCTATGGGGGACGCCTGACGCCCCTCAGCTGCTCTCAGCCAATAGAAACATTAACAATATGATTGACAGACACGCTAGCCAATAGTATTTGTCTCTCCAAGCAATGGGGCGTGACTCTGTCACCGCACTTGTTGCTGATTGGTTCTCGGAGGGGAGGGGCGGGGCCGCAGCGCGCAAACGCGGAAGCGCGGCGGGGACTGGGGCAGAGGCGGGTGAGGAGGGCGCGGGGGGAGGGGGCGCGCTGGGGGGGGGTCCTTAGGATTTGGGGGGAATTTTAGGATTTTTGGGGGGTTTTAGGGTTTGGGGGAGCTTCTTTTTGGGATATCTTTTTGGGGAGGGGGGCTGGGGTTTCGTTATGGGGTGCCCGGCTTCGGGGGTGCCCCTTTTGGGGGGGTCTTTTTTTGGGGGGGGGTCGTTATGGGGCCGTTTTTGGGGTCTGTTTTTTTTGGGGGGGATTTTTGGGGGGTGTCAGGGTTGGGGGGGGCCATAGGGTGATTTTTGGGGGGGTTCAGGGTGCCATTGGGTAGGGGTCGGGGGTCCCACCGGGGGGGGGCATTTTGTTATGGGGGCTGTGTGAGGGGGGCAGATTTGGCGTGGGGGGGGCAGATTTGGGGTCCCGTCTCTGGGTGCCCATTTTGGGGGTCACAGCGTGGGGCAGGGATTGGGATTGAGATCGGGGTCGGGATCAGAGTTGGAATTGGGGTTTGGGGTTGGGGTTTGGGATCGGGGTTGGGATCGGGATCAGGGTTGGGGTCGGGGTCAGAATTGGGGTTGGGTCTGGGATTGGGGTTGGAATTGGGATTGGGATCAGAAATGGGATTGGGATAGGGTGTTGGGATCGGGGTTGGGGTTCCGATCGGGGTTGGGATTGGGATCAGGATTGGGGTTGGAATTGGGGTTGGGGTCGGGGTTGGAATTGGGATTGGGGTTGGGATTGGGATCGGGATTGGGGTCAGCATCAGAGTAGGAATTGGGATTGGGTAGGAATTGGGATCGGGGTTGGGATTGGGATCAGGGATTGGGGTCAGGATTGGGATCGGAGTCAGGATTGGGAATTGGGGTTGGAGTCGGAATTGGGGTTGGGATCGGAATTGGGATTGGAGTCAGAATTGGGATCGGAGTCGGAATTGGGATTGGGATCAGGATTGGGATTGTGGTTGAGATCAGGGTCGGAATTGGGATCGGGGTCAAAATTGGGATTGGGGTCAGAATTGGGGTTGGGTCTGGGATTGGGGTTGGAATTGGGATTAGGATCAGAAATGGGATTGGGATAGGGTGTTGGGATCGGAATTGGGATTGGGATCAGAATCGGGGTTGGGATTGGGGTTGGGGTTGGGATTGGGGTTTGGGTTGGGGTCGAGATTGGGGTCGGGGTTGGAATTGGGATTGGGGTCAGGATTGGGATTGGGGTTGGGATTGGGATTGGGGTCAGCATCAGAGTAGGGATTGTGTAGGAATTGGAATCAGGGTTGAGATTGGGATCAGGGATTGGGGTCAGGATTGGGATCGGAGTCAGGATTGGGAATTGGGGTTGGGATCGGAATTGGGGTTGGGATCAGGATTGGGGTCGGGGTCGGAATTGGTATTGGGATCAGGATTGGGATCGGGATCAGGCTCAGAATTGGGATCAAGACCAAGATCCCACCCACACCCCTCACACTACCTCCCCCCACCCCCCCCACTTCCCCAAACCCATTTAGGACCCCCGACCCTATAACCACCCCCATGCCTCCCGTCTCCTCCCTCGTCCACCTGTGCGCCCGCCGCCTGGCCGGTTCCCCCGGCGCGTTGCCGCGTCTCCCGGCCGAGTTGTACCCGGCGCTGCTGGAGGCGGCGCTGGCGGAGCCGCGGGTGCCGTTGTTTCGGGATTTGGTGCGTTCCTGGCCCTACCCGGTCCTGCGCCTCCCGCGCCGCCCGCGCCGGGCACGAAGGACGCCGGGGAGGGGGTGTCTGCAGGCGCTGCTGCTCGCCATCACCGCCGGGATGAGGAAGGAGGAGAGGTGGGGGTGTGGGGTGGGGGGTGTGGGGTGGGGGTGTGGGGTGGGAGAGGATGGGATTGGGATTGGGGTTGGGATTGGGGTTGGTGGGAGAGGATGGGATTGGGATTGGGGTCTGGATCAGGGTTGGGATCAGGGTTGGGATTGGGAGAGGATGGGACTGAGGTTGGGATTGGGGTTAGGAGAGGATGGGATTGGGGTTGGGATTGGGGTCAGGATTAGGATTGGGATCGGGGTTGGGATCAGGGTTGGGATCGGGGTTGGGATTGGGGTTGGGGGTGGGAGAGGATGGGATTGGGATTGGGGTCTGGATCAGGATTGGGGTTGGGATAAGGGTTGGGATCGGGGTTGGGGTTGGGGGTGGGAGAGGATGGGGTTGGGGTTGGGATCAGGATCAGGATTGGGGTCAGAGTTGGGATGGGGTTGGGATTGGGGTTGGGATAGGGGTCTGGATTGGGGTTGGGATTGGGGTCAGGATCAGGGTTGGGGGCGGAGTTGGGATGGAAAGGGATCAGGGTTGGGGTCAGGATTGGGGTTGGCGTTGGGATTGGAGTCAGAATCAAAATTGGGATTGGTTTTGGGATTGGGGTCAGGATCGGGATTGGGGTTGGGGTTGGAAGAGGATGGGATTGGGATTGGGGTCAGGATCAGGATTGGGGTTGGGGTCTGGATCGGGATTGGGATTGGGTTTGGGGTTGGGATTGGGGTTGGGATTGGGGTTTGGGGTTTGGGGTTGGAGTTGGGAGAGGATGGGGTTGGGACTGGGGTTGGAATTGGGGTTGGGTTCTGGGGTTGGGGGCTGCCCCCCTTTTTTGGGAAGATGCCCCTTTTTTGGGGGGGATGCCCCTTTTTTGGGGGGGATGCCCCTTTTTTTGGGGTTGCCCCTTTTTTTGGGGTTACCCATTTTTTGGGGGATGCCCCATTTTTTTGGGGACTGCTCCTTTTTTTGTGGGATTCTCCTTTTTTTGCGGTTGCCCCTTTTTTTGTGGGGTTGCCCCTTTTTTTGGAGATGCCCCTTTTTTGGGGTTGCCCCTTTTTTGGGGGATTCCCCCTTTTCTGGGGAGATGCCCCTTTTTTTGGGTTTGCTCCTTTTTTGGGGAGATGCTCCATTTTTGGGGTTGCCCCTTTTTTTGGGTTTGCTCCTTTTTTGGGGAGATGCTCCATTTTTGGGGTTGCCCCTTTTTTTGGGTTTGCTCCTTTTTTGGGGAGATGCCCCTTTTTTGGGGTTGCCCCTTTTTGGAGGGATTCCCCCTTTTTTGGGGGGATTCCCCTTTTTTTGGGGTTACCCCTTTTTTTTGGGGGGGGATTCCCCTTTTTTGGGGGTTACCCCTTTTTTTGGGGGTTGCCCCCTTTTTTGATGGATGCCCCTTTTTTTGGGGGATTCCCCTTTTTTGGAGGCTGCCCCTTTTTGGGGGGGATTCCCCTTTTTTTTGGGGGTTGCCCCTTTTTGCCCCCTTTTTATGGGGTTGCTCCTTTTTTTGGGGTTGCCCCTTTTTTTGGGTTCCCCCTTTTTTGGGATATACCCCTTTTGTCGGGCAATACCCCTTTTGCCGCTCCCTCTTTTTTGGGTTTGGAGCACCTAGATCCCACCCCAACCCCTTCCCCGTACCCCATCCCCACAGCCCCAGCCCGTTCCTCCGGGTCCTGGACCTGACGGGGCTTCAGGACGGCGCCGAGCAGGACCCCGATAACCCCAGCCTTTGGTCGGGGACCGTCCTCTTGGCCAAGGCTTGCTTGGAGTCATCGCATCGCCGCGAGGACACCGGGGGACACCGGGGCTCCCCGGTAGAGTTGCGCGTTGACCTCTTCGTCAACAGCACCTCGGGCCCCATCCTCCGCGCCGCCCTCCGCGCCGCCGGGGCGTTGCGCCTACGGTGCCGCGACTTCCACGCCGAGGAATTGTCCTTGGGCGCCACGGTGGCTTTGTTGGAGGCGTTGGAGCCGGCGGGGTTGCGCCGCGTCGACCTGCGCTTCAACAATTTGGGCTTGCCCGGTTTGGTCGAGGTCTTGCCGCGCCTCGAGCGCTTCCCCGAATTGGAGAGTTTGAGGTTGCCCTACAGCAACGTGGACGCGCGGCGGCCGGGGGCGGAGGACGGGCTGCGGCGTTTGGCCGAGGGGTTCGGCCGCTTGCAGCGCCTCCGGGAGCTGAATTTGGGCTCCTGCCGCCTCTCGGGGAGGCTGCGGCAGCTCCTGGGGTGAGTGCGCGCCCCGCGGGGTGAGTGGGGTGGGGTGGAATGGCCCCCAGGTGGAAGGGCCACTTAGGCCAAGTCTAGCCAAAAAAGTCCGTAGGCCACATCTACCCAAAAACGTTTTTAGGCCAGGTCTACCCCCAAAAAGTCCGTAGGCCAGGTATACCCCAAAAACGTCTGTAGGCTGGGTCTGCCCCAAAAACGTCTGTAGGCCGGGTCTACTCCAAAAAGGTCTGTAGGCCAGGTTTACCCAAAAGGCCAGGTCTACCCCAAAAAGCCTGTAGGCCGGGTCTACTCCAAAAAACCCAAAAGGCCAGGTCTACCCCAAAAACATCTGTAGGCTAGGTCTACCCCAAAAAAGCCTGTAGGCCAGGTCTACCCAAAAGGCCAGGTCGCCCAAAAAGCCTGTAGGCCGGGTCTACCCCAAAAATGTTTGTAGGCCAGGTCTACCTCAAAAAATGTTTGTAGGCCAGGTCTATCCCAAAAACCTGTAGGCCACATCTACCCAAAAGGCCAGGTCTACCCAAAAAATGTCGGTAGGCCGCGTCTACCCCAAAAAACCTGTAGGCCAAGTCTACCCAAAAGGCCAGGTCTACCCCAAAAACGTCTGTAGGCCAGGTCTACCCCAAAAAAAGTCCGTAGGCCAGGTCGACCCCAAAAAGCCTGCAGGCCACGTCTACCCAAAAAAACAGGCCGCGTCTACCCCAAAAAGCCTGTAGGCCAGGTCTACCCCAAAAAGGTCTGTAGGCCACGTCTACCCCAAAACGCTTGTAGGCCAGGTCTACCCCAAAAAAACCCTGTAGGCCAGGTCTATTCCAAAAACGACTGTTGTAGGCCAGGACTACCCCAAAAAGTCTGTAGGCTAGGTCTACCCCAAAAACGTCTGTAGGCCAGGCCTAACCCCAAAAAGCCCGTAGTCCGCCCGCTGCCCCCGGAGCCCTCACGCCTCCCTTCTTCCCCCCCCAGCTCCCTACAGCGCCCGCTGGAGAGCCTGGAGCTTCCCTTCTGCCACCTCCTCCCCGTGGACTTCGCCTACCTCCTCCGGAGCCCCCACGCGCCCGCGCTGAAGAAACTCGACGTGAGCGGCCACAACCTCTCCGAGGACCTCCTGCAACCCTTCCTCCAGCTCTTGGCCGCGGCCTCGGGCTCCTTGCGCCACTTGGACGCCATGGAGTGCCGCCTGGAGGACGCCCACCTCGGCGCCCTACTCCCGGCGCTCCGCCGCTGCGCCCACTTGGGCTACTTGGGTTTTTTCGGCAACCCCTTGACCTCGTCGGGGGTGAAGGCGTTGGCGGAGGGCACGGCGCCGCTCGCCGCCCTCCGCCTCGTCATCTACCCGCGCCCCGTGGATTTTGGGGGTGAGGAGGAGCTCCCCGAGGACGAGGAGGGGCTTCAGGAGGAGGTGCAGCGGGTGCTGCGCGGCGCCGGGCGGGACGAGGCCGTGTGGACCACGAGCCTGAGCCGCCACCGCGCCCTCGACTACTTCGCGCTGTAGTAGAAGCACGGGGGCGTGGTATTAAATCGGTGTTTTTAATGGCCGGTGTCCCCGTCCCCACCCGTGCTGTCCCCACGTTGTCACCGTGTCACCGGTCTTGCACCCGTGGCCGGGGGGAGTGCCCGCTGCTTTGTGGTGTCCCGAAACGCCGCGATGATTCCAGGGATGGTGGGTGGAAGCGCAGGGCCACCGTGGGGACGTCAAGGGGTGGTGGCCACCATGGGTGGTGACAGTCAATGTGGGAGGGGGTGATGGCCACGATGATGTGGGGATGGCCACCATGGAGTCATGATGGCCACCACCATGGAGTAACGATGGCCACCACTGGGGGGTGATGGCCACGATGACGTGAGGATGGCCACCACCATGGGGTGATGGTGGCCACCACTGGAGGGTGACGGCCACCACTGGGGGGTGGTGGCCACGATGACACAGGGATGGCCACCACCATGGGGTGATGGTGGCCACCACTGGAGGGTGACGGCCACCACTGGAGGGTGATGGCCACAATGGCATGGGGGTGGCCACCACCATGGGGTGATGGTGGCCACCACTGGAGGGTGACGGCCACCATTGGGGGGTGATGGCCATGATGGCATGGGGGTGGCCACCACCATGGGGTGATGGTGGCCACCACTGGGGGGTGATGGCCACGATGACGTGGGGGTCGCCACCACCATGGGGTGATGGTGGCCACCACTGGAGGGTGACGGCCACCACTGGGGGGTGATGGCCATGATGGCATGAGGGTGGCCACCACCATGGGGTGATGGTGGCCACCACTGGAGGGTGATGGCCACCACTGGGGGGTGATGGCCACGATGACACAGGGATGGCCACCACCATGGGGTGATGGTGGCCACCACTGGAGGGTGATGGCCACCACTGGGGGGTGATGGCCATGATGATGTGGTGATGGCCACCATGGAGTAATGATGGCCACCACTGGGAGGTGATGGCCATGATGGCATGGGGGTGGCCACCACCATGGGGTGATGATGGCCACCACTGGAAGATGACAGCCACCACTGCGGGGTGATGGCCACGATGACATGGTGATGGCCACCACCACGACATGATGATGGCCACCAGGTAGTCCTGGCCACCTTTGTGTGACGGCGGCGGCCACCACGGCTCGGTCACACCAACACGGGCACACTCCCATGCGCGGCACCCACTGCCAGAGCACGATGACCACCAGCGGGCCACCGTCGGTGCCGATGGCCACCGTGGGGTGATGGTGGCCACCTTGATCTTCTGGTGGCCACCGCGGTGCGCCGCCGGCCACGAGGACCCGGCGCTAGAGCAACCAAGTGTCGGCGTGGCGGGGGCAGTAGCAGGCGCGCCGCAGGATGGCCTCCAGCTCGTCGTAGGGCCGCTCGCGCCAGTGTGGCAACAACGCGCGGTTGTTGAGTAGCCGCAGGCCGGGGGCGCCGGCGCGGAGCAAGGCGTAGAGGCACCGCCAGCGGCTCTGCAACGCCAACCGGGCTCGCCGCTGTAGGATCAACCCCCTCGTCCTCTTCCTCACCCGAAGTGCCCGAAGCGCCGGCAGCTCCAGGCGGCCGAAAACCAACCCCCGGCACCGCCAAACGTCCAACACCTCCAAGGAGCGCGACTCCAAGGCGTACGAGGTGCCCAAATCCTGCACCGGCACCAGGAGGTGCAGCACCAGCGTCTTGAGGCGGGGGAGGGCGGCCGCCAGCTCGCGGAGCGCCTCGGGGCGCACGCCGCGGAAACCCCAAAAATACCGGAGCTCCAAGGTGTGCAAGTGCTGGAAGCGTCCAAGGGCGGCCACCGAACGCCGCGACCAGTCGAAGGGCAGCTTGGCGCGGGCCAAGCCCGGCGCCTTGAGGCTCAGCAGCTCCAGCAACGCTTGGAAACGGCTCAACTGCTCCAATTTGGCACCGCCGGGCGGGCGCGGGCCGGGGGGTTGGTGGGGGCTGAGGGTCCAGTCGAGCTCCAGCTCCCGCAGCTCGCCGCAGCGCACGCTCTCCAAAAAGTCCCGCAGGAATTCGGCCCAACCGGCTCGGCGGTCGCCCAAATCAAAATTGGCGCGGAGGAGGCGCGGGGCAGCGCGGCGGGCGGCGAGGTGGAAGGCGTAGCACCGCACCCAGCCCTGCCAGCGCGCGAAGGCGGTGACACCGGTGTCATTGTCATCGTCCTGGTGCTCGGCCAGCGCTGCCGGGGCGCCGGTGAAGTCGGCCACGCGCCAGAGGCGAGGCGAGCGCACCAAGCGGCTCCAGGCGCCGCACACCAGCGCGGCCGCGCACTTCTCCGCCGGGGACAGGAAGGAGAGGACGTGGAGCTGGCAGTCGGGTGGCAGGCGGCTGAAGGGGAAGGTGCCGAGGTCACCGCTGTCACTGCTGCTGTCACCGCTGTCGGTGATGCCACCGCTGTTGCTGGTGTGGTCTCGGTCACTGGTGTCGCTTCTGTCACCGGTGCCACCTCCGTCACTGGTGCTACCTCTCTTACCTCTGTCACTGGTGTCCCTTCTGTCACTGGTGTCCCTTCTGTCACTGGTGTCCATTCTATCACTGGTGTCCCTTCTGTCATTGGTGTCACTTCTATCACTGGTGTCGCTTCTGTCACTGGTGCCACCTCTATTACCTCTGTTGCTGGTGACACTGCTGTCACCTCTATTGCTGGTGTCACCTCTATCACTGGTGCTACCTCTATTACCTCCGTCCCTGGTGTCCCTTCTGTCACTGGTGTCACTTCTGTCACTGGTGGTACCTCTATTACCTCCGTCACTGGTGTCCCTTCTGTCACTGGTGTCCATTCTATCACTGGTGTCACTTCTATCACTGGTGTTCCTTCTGTCACTGGTGGTACCTCTATTACCTCCGTCACTGGTGTCCCTTCTGTCAGTGGTGTCCCTACTGTCACTGGTGCCACCTCTGTCACTGGTGCCACCTCTACTACCTCCATCACTGGTGTCCTTTCTGTCACTGGTGTCGCTTCTGTCACTGGTGCCACCTCTATTACCTCTGTCACTGGTGTCACTTCTGTTACTGATATTGCTTCTGTCACTGGTGCCACCTCTATTACCTCCGTCACTGGTGTCCCTTCTATCACTGGTGTCGCTTCTGTCACTGGTGTCCCTTCTGTCACTGGTGCCACCTCTGTTACCTCCGTTACTGGTGTCCCTTGTGTCACTGGTGTTGCTTCTGTCACTGGTGCCACTTCTATTACCTCCGTCACTGGTGTCCCTTCTGTCATTGGTGTCACTTCTATCACTGGTGCCACCTCTATTACCTCCATCACTGGTGTCCCTTCTGTCACTGGTGTCACTTCTATCACTGTTGTCCCTTCTGTCACTGGTGCCACTTCTGTCACTGGTGTCACCTGTATTACCTCTGTCACTGGTGTCCCTTCTATCACTGGTGTCCCTTCTGTCCCTTCTGTCACCGCCGTCCCCCGCTCCGTCCCCGCTCTCTCGCCGCCGCCGTTTCCTCCTTCGGGCCATGGCGGCCTCTGGGGGCTGTCCCCGTGCCCTGGGGGGGGGGGGGGGGGGCAGCGCCATCAGGGGGGTCCTGACCCCTCCCCCCCCACCCCCTGAGACCCTCCCCAACCATGGGGACCCCCCCCCCGTGCCCCCCAACCCCCAAAATTGTGTTCCCCCTCCCCAAAATGGGCTACCC
Source organism: Anas acuta (assembly GCF_963932015.1). Classification (NCBI taxonomy): domain Eukaryota; kingdom Metazoa; phylum Chordata; class Aves; order Anseriformes; family Anatidae; genus Anas; species Anas acuta. The sequence continues at coordinate 2,844 of NW_027076265.1, read as the reverse complement.
TTCCCCAAAATGGGTTCCCCCCCCCCAAAATGGGCTCCCCGCCCCCCCCTCCCGGTTCACCCCCCCCCCCTTCCCCCCCCCCTCGGTACCGGCTTTCACCCTCCCCGCCGCCACTTCCGGCACCGCCCCGTGACGTCATCAATGACGTCAAAGGTGGGAGAGCAACGAGTTGGGGCGGGGGGGGGAGGGGGAAGCGAGCGCCCCCTGGTGGCGGGTGGGGGCTGGAGGATTTGGGGGGGGCACCCCAGGAAAAGGGGGAGGGGGGGGCCTGAATTTGGGGGGGGACACCCCAAATAAGGTGGGGAAACCCCAAATGTGGGGGGAACCCCAAATATGGGGGGTATGCCCCAAATTTTGGGGGGGGGACACCCCAAACCTGGGGGGTGACATCTCAAATTTTTTGGGGGGGGGACACCCCAATCCTGCTATGGACACCCCAATTTGGTGGGGGACACCCCAAATCTGGGGGTTGACACCCCAAACCTGGTACAGACACCCCAAACCTGGAGGGGGGAGGCCCCAAATTTGGTCAGGACACCCCAAATGTGAGGAAAACACCCCAAACCAGTGAGGGGACCCCCCAAATTTGTTTGGGACACCCCAAACGTAATGAAAACACCCCAAACCTGGTGGGGGACACCCCAAATTTGGTCAGGACACCCCAAACGTAAGGAAAACACCCCAAACCAGTGAGGGGACACCCCAAATCTTTTTAGGGAACCGCAAACCTGCAGCCCATACCCCAAAACCTTCGGGGGGGGGACACCCCAAACCTTCCCCTAACCCCCCCATATCCTCATTTCCCCCCCCCTCCTTGGTCCCCTCCTTCCCACCGTGGGGCTGGGGACACGGGGACCTGGTGGCACCGCCCCCCCCCATGATGGGGACAGGACGGGGACACACATGAAGCCCCCTTGGGATGGGGGGGGGGGGGGGGGGGGAGGACATTTTGGGGGGGGGGGGACATTTTGGGGGGGGGGGCACAGCTCCATCCCGGTGCCCCCCGGGGGGGGGGCGACGCCACGGACACAACCACACCAAGTCCTTAGGCTGCTTCAACTCCTTGTTCACACACCGGGGGGGGACAACGGGGGGGACACCGGGGGGGGGGACGACACAGGGGGGGGGTCCCCATCACCCCCTCCCCACACCCCCAACCCCATCAACAACATCCTCGCGCCCCCCTTTTTGCCCCCCATCACCGCGGAGCAACGGCACCAACCCGTGGTCGAGCTCGTAGCGCACCCCCCGCCAGGTGAAATGGGTGGGGGGTCTCCCGGCCCCCCCCCCATCGCCGTACTCGAAGGCCGGGCTCCATTCGTCGGCCAACTCCCAACTCACCAACCCCACGCCGCCGGCGCGGGCGGGGGCCGGGTGGTAGAGCCGCCCGTTTTCGGGCAAGAAGGCCAAGCGCCGCGGCTCGAAGGGCACGGCCAAGCGCTCGCCGCCGCCGCAGTAGGAGAGCAGCTGGGGCGCGGCGGTGCTACCGGTGGTGGTGGTACTTGGGGTACTTGTGGTACTTGTGGTACTGGGGCTCAGGAGGCGGGTGAAGACCACGGGCTGGTCCTCGCAGCGGACGTAGTTGCGCTCGCGGCCGCAGGGCGAGAGGTAGGGGAAGGCGGCCTCGTAGCGCCCGCTGCGGTTGGGGCGCAGGCGCTCGAAGAAGAAGGTGAGGAAGCGCTGGTCTGCGGGAAGGAATTAATTAGTTAGGAATTAATTAGTTAGGAATTAATTAATTAGCTAATTGAGCCACGGGGTTAGGGTCATGGGGGGGGTTATTGGGGAGATAACCGACGGTGGTAGGGTTGGGGTGAGTTAATTTGGGGTTAACCAATGGGGTTAGCGTCAGGGGGTGTTAATTAGCAATTAACCGATACATCAGGGGCTAATTAATTAGCATTAATTAGCAACGAAGCAATGGCGTTAAGCATCAGGGGTGCGTTACTTAGCAGTTAACCAATGGTGTTAAAATCAGGGTGCGTTAATTAGCGATTAACCAATGGTGTTAGTGTCAGGGTAGGTTAATTAGCAATTAACCAATGGTGTTAGCATTTGGGGCTTGTTAATTAGCGGTTAACCAACGGTGTTAGCATCAGGGGTGGGTTAATTAGTGATTAACCAATGGTGTTAGTGTCGGGGTGAGTTAATTAGTGATTAACCAATGGTGATAGTGCCAGGGTGCGTTATTTAGCGGTTAACCAACGGGGTTAGCATCACGGGGCGTTAATTAGCAATTAATCAATACATTAACCAACAGTGTTAGCATCAGGGGCTAATTAATTAGCATTAATTAGCAACGAACCAATGGTGTTAGTATCAGGGTGCGTTACTTAGCGTTTAACCAATGGGGTTAGTGTTAGGGGGCGTTAATTAGCAATTAACCAATGGTGTTAGCATTTGGGGCTTGTTAATTAGCAGTTCACCAATGTTAATTAGTTATTAACCAATGGTGTTAGTGTTGGGGTGGGTTAATTAGTTATTAACCAATGGTGTTAGTGTCAAGGTGAGTTAATTAGAGATTAACCAATGGGGTTAGTGTCAGGAGTGCATTAATTAGCGATTGACCAATGGCGTTAGTATCAGGGGTGGGTTAATTAGTGACTGACCAACAGTGTTAGTGTCAGGGTAGGTTAATTAGTGATTAACCAATGGCATTAGCATCAGGGGTGCGTTAATTAGCGATGAACCAATGGTGTTAGTGCCAGGGTGCGTTACTTAGTTATTAACCAATGGGGTTAGCGTCAGGGGTGCGTTAATTAGCAATTAACCAATGGTGTTAGTGTTTGGGGCTCGTTAATTAGCAGTTAACCAATGTTAATTAGTTATTAACCAATGGTGTTAGTG
>NW_027076264.1:50000-70000 GCF_963932015.1 Anas acuta | reverse complement strand
GAGACGACTGAAAAATCAGGCCCCAGGAAATGCGTTGCGAGCCCCTTTGGACCATACAAAAGTGCCCCCAAAGGAAGGCTTTGTGTACAAGTGAACTCCCCAGGGGAGCCTTTACGCAGCCCCACATGCAACTGGACCCTCCGGGTTCGCTGTTTCTGAGCATCCCTAAACGTAGCCCTAGCCGGCATCGAAGACGACTGAAAAATCAGGCCCCAGGAAATGCGTTGCGAGCCCTTTTCGCCCATCCAAAAGTGCCCCCAAAGGAAGGCTTTGGGTACAAGAGAACTCCCCAGGGGAGCCTTTACGCAGCCCCACATGCAACTGGACCCTCCGGGTTCGCTGTTCCTGAGCAAACCTAAACGTAGCCCTAGCCGTCATCGTAGATGAGTGAAAACTCAGGCCCCAGGAAATGCGTTGCGAGCCCCTTTGGATCATCCAAAAGTGCCCCCAAAGGAAGGCTTTGGGTACAAGAGAACTCCCCAGGGGAGCCTTTACGCAGCCCCACATGCAACTGGACCCTCCGGGTTCGCTGTTCCTGAGCAAACCTAAACGTAGCCCTAGCCGTCATCGGAGACGACTGAAAAATCAGGCCCCAGGAAATGCGTTGCGAGCCCCTTTTCGCCCATCCAAAAGTGCCCCCAAAGGAAGGCTTTGGGTACAAGTGAACTCCCCAGGGGAGCCTTTACGCAGCCCCACATGCAACTGGACCCTCCGGGTTCGCTGTTTCCGAGCATCCCTAAACATAGCTCTAGCCGGCATCGAAGACGACTGAAAAATCAGGCCCCAGGAAATGCGTTGCGAGCCCTTTTCGCCCATCCAAAAGTGCCCCCAAAGGAAGGCTTTGGGTACAAGAGAACTCCCCAGGGGAGCCTTTACGCAGCCCCACATGCAACTGGACCCTCCGGGTTCGCTGTTCCTGAGCAAACCTAAACGTAGCCCTAGCCGTCATCGAAGACGACTGAAAAATCAGGCCCCAGGAAATGCGTTGCGAGCCCTTTTCGCCCATCCAAAAGTGCCCCCAAAGGAAGGCTTTGGGTACAAGAGAACTCCCCAGGGGAGCCTTTACGCAGCCCCACATGCAACTGGACCCTCCGGGTTCGCTGTTCCTGAGCAAACCTAAACGTAGCCCTAGCCGTCATCGGAGACGACTGAAAAATCAGGCCCCAGGAAATGCGTTGCGAGCCCTTTGGACCATCCAAAAGTGCCCCCAAAGGAAGGCTTTGGGTACAAGTGAACTCCCCAGGGGAGCCTTTACGCAGCCCCACATGCAACTGGACCCTCCGGGTTCGCTGTTTCCGAGCATCCCTAAACGTAGCCCTAGCCGGCATCGAAGACGACTGAAAAATCAGGTCCCAGGAAATGCGTTCCGAGCCCTTTTCGCCCATCCAAAAGTGCCCCCAAAGGAAGGCTTTGGGTACAAGAGAACTCCCCAGGGGAGCCTTTACACAGCCCCACATGCAACTGGACCCTCCGGGTTCGCTGTTCCTGAGCAAACCTAAACGTAACCCTAGCCGTCATCGTAGATGAGTGAAAAATCAGGCCCCCAGAAATCCGTTGCGAACCCCTTTGGACCATCCAAAAGTGCCCCCAAAGGAAGGCTTTGGGTACAAGTGAACTCCCCAGGGGAGCCTTTACGCAGCCCCACATGCAACTGGACCCTCCGGGTTCGCTGTTCCTGAGCAAACCTAAACGTAGCCCTAGCCGTCATCGGAGACGACTGAAAAATCAGGCCCCAGGAAATGCGTTGCGAGCCCCTTTGGACCATCCAAAAGTGCCCCCAAAGGAAGGCTTTGGGTACAAGTGAACTCCCCAGGGGAGCCTTTACGCAGCCCCACATGCAACTGGACCCTCCGGGTTCGCTGTTCCTGAGCAAACCTAAACGTAGCCCTAGCCGTCATCGAAGACGACTGAAAAATCAGGCCCCAGGAAATGCGTTGCGAGCCCTTTTCGCCCATCCAAAAGTGCCCCCAAAGGAAGGCTTTGGGTACAAGAGAACTCCCCAGGGAGCCTTTACGCAGCCCCACATGCAACTGGACCCTCCGGGTTCGCTGTTCCTGAGCAAACCTAAACGTAGCCCTAGCCGTCATCGAAGACGACTGAAAAATCAGGCCCCAGGAAATGCGTTGCGAGCCCTTTTCGCCCATCCAAAAGTGCCCCCAAAGGAAGGCTTTGGGTACAAGAGAACTCCCCAGGGGAGCCTTTACGCAGCCCCACATGCAACTGGACCCTCCGGGTTCGCTGTTCCTGAGCAAACCTAAACGTAGCCCTAGCCGTCATCGGAGACGACTGAAAAATCAGGCCCCAGGAAATGCGTTGCGAGCCCCTTTGGACCATCCAAAAGTGCCCCCAAAGGAAGGCTTTGGGTACAAGTGAACTCCCCAGGGGAGCCTTTACGCAGCCCCACATGCAACTGGACCCTCCGGGTTCGCTGTTTCCGAGCATCCCTAAACGTAGCCCTAGCCGGCATCGAAGACGACTGAAAAATCAGGTCCCAGGAAATGCGTTCCGAGCCCTTTTCGCCCATCCAAAAGTGCCCCCAAAGGAAGGCTTTGGGTACAAGAGAACTCCCCAGGGGAGCCTTTACACAGCCCCACATGCAACTGGACCCTCCGGGTTCGCTGTTCCTGAGCAAACCTAAACGTAACCCTAGCCGTCATCGTAGATGAGTGAAAAATCAGGCCCCCAGAAATCCGTTGCGAACCCCTTTGGACCATCCAAAAGTGCCCCCAAAGGAAGGCTTTGGGTACAAGTGAACTCCCCAGGGGAGCCTTTACGCAGCCCCACATGCAACTGGACCCTCCGGGTTCGCTGTTCCTGAGCAAACCTAAACGTAGCCCTAGCCGTCATCGGAGACGACTGAAAAATCAGGCCCCAGGAAATGCGTTGCGAGCCCCTTTGGACCATCCAAAAGTGCCCCCAAAGGAAGGCTTTGGGTACAAGTGAACTCCCCAGGGGAGCCTTTACGCAGCCCCACATGCAACTGGACCCTCCGGGTTCGCTGTTTCCGAGCATCCCTAAACATAGACCGAGACGGCATCGAAGACGACTGAAAAATCAGGCCCCAGGAAATGCGTTGCGAGCCCTTTTCGCCCATCCAAAAGTGCCCCCAAAGGAAGGCTTTGGGTACAAGAGAACTCCCCAGGGGAGCCTTTACGCAGCCCCACATGCAACTGGACCCTCCGGGTTCGCTGTTCCTGAGCAAACCTAAACGTAGCCCTAGCCGTCATCGAAGACGACTGAAAAATCAGGCCCCAGGAAATGCGTTGCGAGCCCCTTTGGACCATCCAAAAGTGCCCCCAAAGGAAGGCTTTGGGTACAAGAGAACTCCCCAGGGGAGCCTTTACGCAGCCCCACATGCAACTGGACCCTCCGGGTTCGCTGTTCCTGAGCAAACCTAAACGTAGCCCTAGCCGTCATCGGAGACGACTGAAAAATCAGGCCCCAGGAAATGCGTTGCGAGCCCCTTTGGACCATCCAAAAGTGCCCCCAAAGGAAGGCTTTGGGTACAAGTGAACTCCCCAGGGGAGCCTTTACGCAGCCCCACATGCAACTGGACCCTCCGGGTTCGCTGTTTCCGAGCATCCCTAAACGTAGCCCTAGCCGGCATCGAAGACGACTGAAAAATCAGGCCCCAGGAAATGCGTTCCGAGCCCTTTTCGCCCATCCAAAAGTGCCCCCAAAGGAAGGCTTTGGGTACAAGAGAACTCCCCAGGGGAGCCTTTACGCAGCCCCACATGCAACTGGACCCTCCGGGTTCGCTGTTCCTGAGCAAACCTAAACGTAGCCCTAGCCGTCATCGTAGATGAGTGAAAAATCAGGCCCCAGGAAATGCGTTGCGAGCCCCTTTGGACCATCCAAAAGTGCCCCCAAAGGAAGGCTTTGGGTACAAGTGAACTCCCCAGGGGAGCCTTTACGCAGCCCCACATGCAACTGGACCCTCCGGGTTCGCTGTTTCTGAGCATCCCTAAACGTAGCCCTAGCCGGCATCGAAGACGACTGAAAAATCAGGCCCCCGGAAATGCGTTGCGAACCCCTTTGGACCATCCAAAAGTGCCCCCAAAGGAAGGCTTTGGGTACAAGTGAACTCCCCAGGGGAGCCTTTACGCAGCCCCACATGCAACTGGACCCTCCGGGTTCGCTGTTCCTGAGCAAACCTAAACGTAGCCCTAGCCGTCATCGGAGACGACTGAAAAATCAGGCCCCAGGAAATGCGTTGCGAACCCCTTTGGACCATCCAAAAGTGCCCCCAAAGGAAGGCTTTGGGTACAAGTGAACTCCCCAGGGGAGCCTTTACGCAGCCCCACATGCAACTGGACCCTCCGGGTTCGCTGTTTCCGAGCATCCCTAAACATAGCCCTAGCCGGCATCGAAGACGAGTGAAAAATCAGGCCCCAGGAAATGCGTTGCGAGCCCTTTTCGCCCATCCAAAAGTGCCCCCAAAGGAAGGCTTTGGGTACAAGAGAACTCCCCAGGGGAGCCTTTACGCAGCCCCACATGCAACTGGACCCTCCGGGTTCGCTGTTCCTGAGCAAACCTAAACGTAGCCCTAGCCGTCATCGAAGACGACTGAAAAATCAGGCCCCAGGAAATGCGTTGCGAGCCCTTTTCGCCCATCCAAAAGTGCCCCCAAAGGAAGGCTTTGGGTACAAGAGAACTCCCCAGGGGAGCCTTTACGCAGCCCCACATGCAACTGGACCCTCCGGGTTCGCTGTTCCTGAGCAAACCTAAACGTAGCCCTAGCCGTCATCGGAGACGACTGAAAAATCAGGCCCCAGGAAATGCGTTGCGAGCCCCTTTGGACCATCCAAAAGTGCCCCCAAAGGAAGGCTTTGGGTACAAGTGAACTCCCCAGGGGAGCCTTTACGCAGCCCCACATGCAACTGGACCCTCCGGGTTCGCTGTTTCCGAGCATCCCTAAACGTAGCCCTAGCCGGCATCGAAGACGACTGAAAAATCAGGCCCCAGGAAATGCGTTGCGAGCCCTTTTCGCCCATCCAAAAGTGCCCCCAACGGAAGGCTTTGGGTACAAGAGAACTCCCCAGGGGAGCCTTTACGCAGCCCCACATGCAACTGGACCCTCCGGGTTCGCTGTTCCTGAGCAAACCTAAACGTAGCCCTAGCCGTCATCGGAGACGACTGAAAAATCAGGCCCCAGGAAATGCGTTGCGAGCCCCTTTGGACCATCCAAAAGTGCCCCCAAAGGAAGGCTTTGGGTACAAGTGAACTCCCCAGGGGAGCCTTTACGCAGCCCCACATGCAACTGGACCCTCCGGGTTCGCTGTTCCTGAGCAAACCTAAACGTAGCCCTAGCCGTCATCGGAGACGACTGAAAAATCAGGCCCCAGGAAATGCGTTGCGAGCCCCTTTGGACCATCCAAAAGTGCCCCCAAAGGAAGGCTTTGGGTACAAGTGAACTCCCCAGGGGAGCCTTTACGCAGCCCCACATGCAACTGGACCCTCCGGGTTCGCTGTTTCCGAGCATCCCTAAACGTAGCCCTAGCCGGCATCGAAGACGAGTGAAAAATCAGGCCCCAGGAAATGCGTTGCGAGCCCTTTTCGCCCATCCAAAAGTGCCCCCAAAGGAAGGCTTTGGGTACAAGAGAACTCCCCAGGGGAGCCTTTACGCAGCCCCACATGCAACTGGACCCTCCGGGTTCGCTGTTCCTGAGCAAACCTAAACGTAGCCCTAGCCGTCATCGGAGACGACTGAAAAATCAGGCCCCAGGAAATGCGTTGCGAGCCCCTTTGGACCATCCAAAAGTGCCCCCAAAGGAAGGCTTTGGGTACAAGAGAACTCCCCAGGGGAGCCTTTACGCAGCCCCACATGCAACTGGACCCTCCGGGTTCGCTTTTTCCGAGCATCACTAAACATAGACCGAGACGGCATCGAAGACGACTGAAAAATCAGGCCCCAGGAAATGCGTTGCGAGACCTTTTCGCCCATCCAAAAGTGCCCCCAAAGGAAGGCTTTGGGTACAAGAGAACTCCCCAGGGGAGCCTTTACGCAGCCCCACATGCAACTGGACCCTCCGGGTTCGCTATTCCTGAGCAAACCTAAACGTAGCCCTAGCCGTCATCGGAGACGACTGAAAAATCAGGCCCCAGGAAATGCGTTGCGAGCCCCTTTGGACCATCCAAAAGTGCCCCCAAAGGAAGGCTTTGGGTACAAGAGAACTCCCCAGGGGAGCCTTTACGCAGCCCCACATGCAACTGGACCCTCCGGGTTCGCTGTTCCTGAGCAAACCTAAACGTAGCCCTAGCCGTCATCGTAGACGAGTGAAAAATCAGGCCCCAGGAAATGCGTTGCGAGCCCCTTTGGACCATCCAAAAGTGCCCCCAAAGGAAGGCTTTGGGTACAAGTGAACTCCCCAGGGGAGCCTTTACGCAGCCCCACATGCAACTGGACCCTCCGGGTTCGCTGTTTCTGAGCATCCCTAAACGTAGCCCTAGCCGGCATCGAAGACGACTGAAAAATCAGGCCCCCGGAAATGCGTTGCGAACCCCTTTGGACCATCCAAAAGTGCCCCCAAAGGAAGGCTTTGGGTACAAGTGAACTCCCCAGGGGAGCCTTTACGCAGCCCCACATGCAACTGGACCCTCCGGGTTCGCTGTTCCTGAGCAAACCTAAACGTAGCCCTAGCCGTCATCGGAGACGACTGAAAAATCAGGCCCCAGGAAATGCGTTGCGAGCCCTTTTCGCCCATCCAAAAGTGCCCCCAAAGGAAGTCTTTGGGTACAAGAGAACTCCCCAGGGGAGCCTTTACGCAGCCCCACATGCAACTGGACCCTCCGGGTTCGCTGTTCCTGAGCAAACCTAAACGTAGCCCTAGCCGTCATCGGAGACGACTGAAAAATCAGGCCCCAGGAAATGCGTTGCGAGCCCCTTTGGACCATCCAAAAGTGCCCCCAAAGGAAGGCTTTGGGTACAAGTGAACTCCCCAGGGGAGCCTTTACGCAGCCCCACATGCAACTGGACCCTCCGGGTTCGCTGTTTCCGAGCATCCCTAAACGTAGCCCTAGCCGGCATCGAAGACGAGTGAAAAATCAGGCCCCAGGAAATGCGTTGCGAGCCCTTTTCGCCCATCCAAAAGTGCCCCCAAAGGAAGGCTTTGGGTACAAGAGAACTCCCCAGGGGAGCCTTTACGCAGCCCCACATGCAACTGGACCCTCCGGGTTCGCTGTTCCTGAGCAAACCTAAACGTAGCCCTAGCCGTCATCGGAGACGACTGAAAAATCAGGCCCCAGGAAATGCGTTGCGAGCCCCTTTGGACCATCCAAAAGTGCCCCCAAAGGAAGGCTTTGGGTACAAGAGAACTCCCCAGGGGAGCCTTTACGCAGCCCCACATGCAACTGGACCCTCCGGGTTCGCTTTTTCCGAGCATCACTAAACATAGACCGAGACGGCATCGAAGACGACTGAAAAATCAGGCCCCAGGAAATGCGTTGCGAGACCTTTTCGCCCATCCAAAAGTGCCCCCAAAGGAAGGCTTTGGGTACAAGAGAACTCCCCAGGGGAGCCTTTACGCAGCCCCACATGCAACTGGACCCTCCGGGTTCGCTATTCCTGAGCAAACCTAAACGTAGCCCTAGCCGTCATCGGAGACGACTGAAAAATCAGGCCCCAGGAAATGCGTTGCGAGCCCTTTTCGCCCATCCAAAAGTGCCCCCAAAGGAAGGCTTTGGGTACAAGTGAACTCCCCAGGGGAGCCTTTACGCAGCCCCACATGCAACTGGACCCTCCGGGTTCGCTGTTCCTGAGCAAACCTAAACGTAGCCCTAGCCGTCATCGGAGACGACTGAAAAATCAGGCCCCAGGAAATGCGTTGCGAGCCCCTTTGGACCATCCAAAAGTGCCCCCAAAGGAAGGCTTTGGGTACAAGTGAACTCCCCAGGGGAGCGTTTACGCAGCCCCACATGCAACTGGACCCTCCGGGTTCGCTGTTTCCGAGCATCCCTAAACGTAGCCCTAGCCGGCATCGAAGATGACTGAAAAATCAGGCCCCAGGAAATGCGTTGCGAGCCCTTTTCGCCCATCCAAAAGTGCCCCCAAAGGAAGGCTTTGGGTACAAGAGAACTCCCCAGGGGAGCCTTTACGCAGCCACACATGCAACTGGACCCTCCGGGTTTGCTGTTTCCGAGCATCCCTAAACATAGCCCTAGCCGGCATCGAAGACGACTGAAAAATCAGGCCCCAGGAAATGCGTTGCGAGCCCTTTTCGCCCATCCAAAAGTGCCCCCAAAGGAAGGCTTTGGGTACAAGAGAACTCCCCAGGGGAGCCTTTACGCAGCCCCACATGCAACTGGACCCTCCGGGTTCGCTGTTCCTGAGCAAACCTAAACGTATCCCTAGCCGTCATCGGAGACGACTGAAAAATCAGGCCCCAGGAAATGCGTTGCGAGCCCTTTTCGCCCATCCAAAAGTGCCCCCAAAGGAAGGCTTTGGGTACAAGAGAACTCCCCAGGGGAGCCTTTACGCAGCCCCACATGCAACTGGACCCTCCGGGTTCGCTTTTTCCGAGCATCACTAAACATAGACCGAGACGGCATCGAAGACGACTGAAAAATCAGGCCCCAGGAAATGCGTTGCGAGCCCTTTTCGCCCATCCAAAAGTGCCCCCAAAGGAAGGCTTTGGGTACAAGAGAACTCCCCAGGGGAGCCTTTACGCAGCCCCACATGCAACTGGACCCTCCGGGTTCGCTATTCCTGAGCAAACCTAAACGTAGCCCTAGCCGTCATCGGAGACGACTGAAAAATCAGGCCCCAGGAAATGCGTTGCGAGCCTCTTTGGACCATCCAAAAGTGCCCCCAAAGGAAGGCTTTGGGTAAAAGAGAACTCCCCAGGGGAGCCTTTACGCAGCCCCACATGCAACTGGACCCTCCGGGTTCGCTGTTCCTGAGCAAACCTAAACGTAGCCCTAGCCGTCATCGTAGATGAGTGAAAAATCAGGCCCCAGGAAATGTGTTCCGAGCCCTTTTCGCCCATCCAAAAGTGCCCCCAAAGGAAGGCTTTGGGTACAAGAGAACTCCCCAGGGGAGCCTTTACGCAGCCCCACATGCAACTGGACCCTCCGGGTTCGCTGTTTCTGAGCATCCCTAAACGTAGCCCTAGCCGGCATCGAAGACGACTGAAAAATCAGGCCCCCGGAAATGCGTTGCGAGCCCTTTTCGCCCATCCAAAAGTGCCCCCAAAGGAAGGCTTTGGGTACAAGAGAACTCCCCAGGGGAGCCTTTACGCAGCCCCACATGCAACTGGACCCTCCGGGTTCGCTGTTTCTGAGCATCCCTAAACGTAGCCCTAGCCGGCATCGAAGACGACTGAAAAATCAGGCCCCCGGAAATGCGTTGCGAGCCCTTTTCGCCCATCCAAAAGTGCCCCCAAAGGAAGGCTTTGGGTACAAGAGAACTCCCCAGGGGAGCCTTTACGCAGCCCCACATGCAACTGGACCCTCCGGGTTCGCTTTTTCCAAGCATCACTAAACATAGCCCTAGCCGGCATCGAAGACGACTGAAAAATCAGGCCCCAGGAAATGCGTTGCGAGCCCTTTTCGCCCATCCAAAAGTGCCCCCAAAGGAAGGCTTTGGGTACAAGAGAACTCCCCAGGGGAGCCTTTACGCAGCCCCACATGCAACTGGACCCTCCGGGTTCGCTATTCCTGAGCAAACCTAAACGTAGCCCTAGCCGTCATCGGAGACGACTGAAAAATCAGGCCCCAGGAAATGCGTTGCGAGCCCCTTTGGACCATCCAAAAGTGCCCCCAAAGGAAGGCTTTGGGTACAAGAGAACTCCCCAGGGGAGCCTTTACGCAGCCCCACATGCAACTGGACCCTCCGGGTTCGCTGTTCCTGAGCAAACCTAAACGTAGCCCTAGCCGTCATCGTAGATGAGTGAAAAATCAGGCCCCAGGAAATGTGTTCCGAGCCCTTTTCGCCCATCCAAAAGTGCCCCCAAAGGAAGGCTTTGGGTACAAGAGAACTCCCCAGGGGAGCCTTTACGCAGCCCCACATGCAACTGGACCCTCCGGGTTCGCTGTTTCTGAGCATCCCTAAACGTAGCCCTAGCCGGCATCGAAGACGACTGAAAAATCAGGCCCCCGGAAATGCGTTGCGAGCCCTTTTCGCCCATCCAAAAGTGCCCTAAAAGGAAGGCTTTGGGTACAAGAGAACTCCCCAGGGGAGCCTTTACGCAGCCCCACATGCAACTGGACCCTCCGGGTTCGCTGTTCCTGAGCAAACCTAAACGTAGCCCTAGCCGTCATCGGAGACGACTGAAAAATCAGGCCCCAGGAAATGCGTTGCGAGCCCCTTTGGACCATCCAAAAGTGCCCCCAAAGGAAGGCTTTGGGTACAAGTGAACTCCCCAGGGGAGCCTTTACGCAGCCCCACATGCAACTGGACCCTCCGGGTTCGCTGTTTCCGAGCATCCCTAAACATAGCCCTTGCCGGCATCGAAGACGACTGAAAAATCAGGCCCCAGGAAATGCGTTGCGAGCCCTTTTCGCCCATCCAAAAGTGCCCCCAAAGGAAGGCTTTGGGTACAAGAGAACTCCCCAGGGGAGCCTTTACGCAGCCCCACATGCAACTGGACCCTCCGGGTTCGCTGTTCCTGAGCAAACCTAAACGTAGCCCTAGCCGTCATCGGAGACGACTGAAAAATCAGGCCCCAGGAAATGCGTTGCGAGCCCCTTTGGACCATCCAAAAGTGCCCCCAAAGGAAGGCTTTGGGTACAAGAGAACTCCCCAGGGGAGCCTTTACGCAGCCCCACATGCAACTGGACCCTCCGGGTTCGCTTTTTCCGAGCATCACTAAACATAGACCGAGACGGCATCGAAGACGACTGAAAAATCAGGCCCCAGGAAATGCGTTGCGAGCCCTTTTCGCCCATCCAAAAGTGCCCCCAAAGGAAGGCTTTGGGTACAAGTGAACTCCCCAGGGGAGCCTTTACGCAGCCCCACATGCAACTGGACCCTCCGGGTTCGCTATTCCTGAGCAAACCTAAACGTAGCCCTAGCCGTCATCGGAGACGACTGAAAAATCAGGCCCCAGGAAATGCGTTGCGAGCCCCTTTGGACCATCCAAAAGTGCCCCCAAAGGAAGGCTTTGGGTACAAGAGAACTCCCCAGGGGAGCCTTTACGCAGCCCCACATGCAACTGGACCCTCCGGGTTCGCTGTTCCTGAGCAAACCTAAACGTAGCCCTAGCCGTCATCGTAGATGAGTGAAAAATCAGGCCCCAGGAAATGTGTTCCGAGCCCTTTTCGCCCATCCAAAAGTGCCCCCAAAGGAAGGCTTTGGGTACAAGAGAACTCCCCAGGGGAGCCTTTACGCAGCCCCACATGCAACTGGACCCTCCGGGTTCGCTGTTTCTGAGCATCCCTAAACGTAGCCCTAGCCGGCATCGAAGACGACTGAAAAATCAGGCCCCAGGAAATGCGTTGCGAGCCCTTTTCGCCCATCCAAAAGTGCCCCCAAAGGAAGGCTTTGGGTACAAGAGAACTCCCCAGGGGAGCCTTTACGCAGCCCCACATGCAACTGGACCCTCCGGGTTCGCTGTTTATGAGCATCCCTAAACGTAGCCCTAGCCGGCATCGAAGACGACTGAAAAATCAGGCCCCAGGAAATGCGTTCCGAGCCCTTTTTGCCCATCCAAAAGTGCCCCCAAAGGAAGGCTTTGGGTACAAGAGAACTCCCCAGGGGAGCCTTTACGCAGCCCCACATGCAACTGGACCCTCCGGGTTCGCTGTTCCTGAGCAAACCTAAACGTAGCCCTAGCCGTCATCGGAGACGACTGAAAAATCAGGCCCCAGGAAATGCGTTGCGAGCCCCTTTGGACCATCCAAAAGTGCCCCCAAAGGAAGGCTTTGGGTACAAGAGAACTCCCCAGGGGAGCGTTTACGCAGCCCCACATGCAACTGGACCCTCCGGGTTCGCTGTTTCCGAGCATCCCTAAACATAGCCCTAGCCGGCATGGGAGAAGACTGAAAAATCAGGCCCCAGGAAATGCGTTGCGAGCCCTTTTCGCCCATCCAAAAGTGCCCCCAAAGGAAGGCTTTGGGTACAAGAGAACTCCCCAGGGGAGCCTTTACGCAGCCCCACATGCAACTGGACCCTCCGGGTTCGCTGTTCCTGAGCAAACCTAAACGTAGCCCTAGCCGTCATCGGAGACGACTGAAAAATCAGGCCCCAGGAAATGCGTTGCGAGCCCCTTTGGACCATCCAAAAGTGCCCCCAAAGGAAGGCTTTGGGTACAAGTGAACTCCCCAGGGGAGCCTTTACGCAGCCCCACATGCAACTGGACCCTCCGGGTTCGCTGTTTATGAGCATCCCTAAACGTAGCCCTAGCCGGCATCGAAGACGACTGAAAAATCAGGCCCCAGGAAATGCGTTGCGAGCCCTTTTCGCCCATCCAAAAGTGCCCCCAAAGGAAGGCTTTGGGTACAAGAGAACTCCCCAGGGGAGCCTTTACACAGCCCCACATGCAACTGGACCCTCCGGGTTCGCTGTTCCTGAGCAAACCTAAACGTAGCCCTAGCCGTCATCGTAGATGAGTGAAAAATCAGGCCCCCGGAAATGCGTTGCGAACCCCTTTGGACCATCCAAAAGTGCCCCCAAAGGAAGGCTTTGGGTACAAGTGAACTCCCCAGGGGAGCGTTTACGCAGCCCCACATGCAACTGGACCCTCCGGGTTCGCTGTTTCCGAGCATCCCTAAACATAGCCCTAGTCGGCATCGAAGAGGAGTGAAAAATCAGGCCCCAGGAAATGCGTTGCGAGCCCTTTTCGCCCATCCAAAAGTGCCCCCAAAGGAAGGCTTTGGGTACAAGAGAACTCCCCAGGGGAGCCTTTACGCAGCCCCACATGCAACTGGACCCTCCGGGTTCGCTGTTCCTGAGCAAACCTAAACGTAGCCCTAGCCGTCATCGGAGACGACTGAAAAATCAGGCCCCAGGAAATGCGTTGCGAGCCCCTTTGGACCATCCAAAAGTGCCCCCAAAGGAAGGCTTTGGGTACAAGAGAACTCCCCAGGGGAGCCTTTACGCAGCCCCACATGCAACTGGACCCTCCGGGTTCGCTTTTTCCGAGCATCACTAAACATAGACCGAGACGGCATCGAAGACGACTGAAAAATCAGGCCCCAGGAAATGCGTTGCGAGCCCTTTTCGCCCATCCAAAAGTGCCCCCAAAGGAAGGCTTT
The DNA here is from genome assembly GCF_963932015.1 of Anas acuta. Taxonomy (NCBI): domain Eukaryota; kingdom Metazoa; phylum Chordata; class Aves; order Anseriformes; family Anatidae; genus Anas; species Anas acuta. The sequence continues at coordinate 56,809 of NW_027076264.1, read as the reverse complement.
GGGTACAAGAGAACTCCCCAGGGGAGCCTTTACGCAGCCCCACATGCAACTGGACCCTCCGGGTTCGCTATTCCTGAGCAAACCTAAACGTAGCCCTAGCCGTCATCGGAGACGACTGAAAAATCAGGCCCCAGGAAATGCGTTGCGAGCCCCTTTGGACCATCCAAAAGTGCCCCCAAAGGAAGGCTTTGGGTACAAGAGAACTCCCCAGGGGAGCCTTTACGCAGCCCCACATGCAACTGGACCCTCCGGGTTCGCTGTTCCTGAGCAAACCTAAACGTAGCCCTAGCCGTCATCGTAGATGAGTGAAAAATCAGGCCCCAGGAAATGTGTTCCGAGCCCTTTTCGCCCATCCAAAAGTGCCCCCAAAGGAAGGCTTTGGGTACAAGAGAACTCCCCAGGGGAGCCTTTACGCAGCCCCACATGCAACTGGACCCTCCGGGTTCGCTGTTCCTGAGCAAACCTAAACGTAGCCCTAGCCGTCATCGGAGACGACTGAAAAATCAGGCCCCAGGAAATGCGTTGCGAGCCCCTTTGGACCATCCAAAAGTGCCCCCAAAGGAAGGCTTTGGGTACAAGTGAACTCCCCAGGGGAGCGTTTACGCAGCCCCACATGCAACTGGACCCTCCGGGTTCGCTGTTTATGAGCATCCCTAAACGTAGCCCTAGCCGGCATCGAAGACGACTGAAAAATCAGGCCCCAGGAAATGCGTTGCGAGCCCTTTTCGCCCATCCAAAAGTGCCCCCAAAGGAAGGCTTTGGGTACAAGAGAACTCCCCAGGGGAGCCTTTACGCAGCCCCACATGCAACTGGACCCTCCGGGTTCGCTGTTCCTGAGCAAACCTAAACGTAGCCCTAGCCGTCATCGTAGATGAGTGAAAAATCAGGCCCCAGGAAATGCGTTGCGAACCCCTTTGGACCATGCAAAAGTGCCCCCAAAGGAAGGCTTTGGGTACAAGTGAACTCCCCAGGGGAGCCTTTACGCAGCCCCACATGCAACTGGACCCTCCGGGTTCGCTGTTTCCGAGCATCCCTAAACATAGCCCTAGTCGGCATCGAAGACGAGTGAAAAATCTGGCCCCAGGAAATGCGTTGCGAGCCCTTTTCGCCCATCCAAAAGTGCCCCCAAAGGAAGGCTTTGGGTACAAGAGAACTCCCCAGGGGAGCCTTTACGCAGCCCCACATGCAACTGGACCCTCCGGGTTCGCTGTTCCTGAGCAAACCTAAACGTAGCCCTAGCCGTCATCGGAGACGACTGAAAAATCAGGCCCCCGGAAATGCGTTGCGAGCCCTTTTCGCCCATCCAAAAGTGCCCCCAAAGGAAGGCTTTGGGTACAAGAGAACTCCCCAGGGGAGCCTTTACGCAGCCCCACATGCAACTGGACCCTCCGGGTTCGCTGTTCCTGAGCAAACCTAAACGTAGCCCTAGCCGTCATCGGAGACGACTGAAAAATCAGGCCCCAGGAAATGCGTTGCGAGCCCCTTTGGACCATCCAAAAGTGCCCCCAAAGGAAGGCTTTGGGTACAAGTGAACTCCCCAGGGGAGCCTTTACGCAGCCCCACATGCAACTGGACCCTCCGGGTTCGCTGTTTCCGAGCATCCCTAAACGTAGCCCTAGCCGGCATCGAAGACGACTGAAAAATCAGGCCCCAGGAAATGTGTTCCGAGCCCTTTTCGCCCATCCAAAAGTGCCCCCAAAGGAAGGCTTTGGGTACAAGAGAACTCCCCAGGGGAGCCTTTACGCAGCCCCACATGCAACTGGACCCTCCGGGTTCGCTGTTTCCGAGCATCCCTAAACACAGCCCTAGCCGGCATGGGAGAAGACTGAAAAATCAGGCCCCAGGAAATGCGTTGCGAGCCCTTTTCGCCCATCCAAAAGTGCCCCCAAAGGAAGGCTTTGGGTACAAGTGAACTCCCCAGGGGAGCCTTTACGCAGCCCCACATGCAACTGGACCCTCCGGGTTCGCTGTTCCTGAGCAAACCTAAACGTAGCCCTAGCCGTCATCGGAGACGACTGAAAAATCAGGCCCCAGGAAATGCGTTGCGAGCCCCTTTGGACCATCCAAAAGTGCCCCCAAAGGAAGGCTTTGGGTACAAGTGAACTCCCCAGGGGAGCCTTTACGCAGCCCCACATGCAACTGGACCCTCCGGGTTCGCTTTTTCCGAGCATCCCTAAACATAGACCGAGACGGCATCGAAGACGACTGAAAAATCAGGCCCCAGGAAATGCGTTGCGAGCCCTTTTCGCCCATCCAAAAGTGCCCCCAAAGGAAGGCTTTGGGTACAAGAGAACTCCCCAGGGGAGCCTTTACGCAGCCCCACATGCAACTGGACCCTCCGGGTTCGCTGTTTCCGAGCATCCCTAAACGTAGCCCTAGCCGTCATCGGAGACGACTGAAAAATCAGGCCCCAGGAAATGCGTTGCGAGCCCCTTTGGACCATCCAAAAGTGCCCCCAAAGGAAGGCTTTGGGTACAAGAGAACTCCCCAGGGGAGCGTTTACGCAGCCCCACATGCAACTGGACCCTCCGGGTTCGCTTTTTCCGAGCATCACTAAACATAGACCGAGACGGCATCGAAGACGACTGAAAAATCAGGCCCCAGGAAATGCGTTGCGAGCCCTTTTCGCCCATCCAAAAGTGCCCCCAAAGGAAGGCTTTGGGTACAAGAGAACTCCCCAGGGGAGCCTTTACGCAGCCCCACATGCAACTGGACCCTCCGGGTTCGCTATTCCTGAGCAAACCTAAACGTAGCCCTAGCCGTCATCGGAGACGACTGAAAAATCAGGCCCCAGGAAATGCGTTGCGAGCCCCTTTGGACCATCCAAAAGTGCCCCCAAAGGAAGGCTTTGGGTACAAGAGAACTCCCCAGGGGAGCCTTTACGCAGCCCCACATGCAACTGGACCCTCCGGGTTCGCTGTTCCTGAGCAAACCTAAACGTAGCCCTAGCCGTCATCGTAGATGAGTGAAAAATCAGGCCCCAGGAAATGCGTTCCGAGCCCTTTTCGCCCATCCAAAAGTGCCCCCAAAGGAAGGCTTTGGGTACAAGAGAACTCCCCAGGGGAGCCTTTACGCAGCCCCACATGCAACTGGACCCTCCGGGTTCGCTGTTCCTGAGCAAACCTAAACGTAGCCCTAGCCGTCATCGGAGACGACTGAAAAATCAGGCCCCAGGAAATGCGTTGCGAGCCCCTTTGGACCATCCAAAAGTGCCCCCAAAGGAAGGCTTTGGGTACAAGTGAACTCCCCAGGGGAGCGTTTACGCAGCCCCACATGCAACTGGACCCTCCGGGTTCGCTGTTTATGAGCATCCCTAAACGTAGCCCTAGCCGGCATCGAAGACGACTGAAAAATCAGGCCCCAGGAAATGCGTTGCGAGCCCTTTTCGCCCATCCAAAAGTGCCCCCAAAGGAAGGCTTTGGGTACAAGAGAACTCCCCAGGGGAGCCTTTACGCAGCCCCACATGCAACTGGACCCTCCGGGTTCGCTGTTCCTGAGCAAACCTAAACGTAGCCCTAGCCGTCATCGTAGATGAGTGAAAAATCAGGCCCCAGGAAATGCGTTGCGAACCCCTTTGGACCATGCAAAAGTGCCCCCAAAGGAAGGCTTTGGGTACAAGTGAACTCCCCAGGGGAGCCTTTACGCAGCCCCACATGCAACTGGACCCTCCGGGTTCGCTGTTTCCGAGCATCCCTAAACATAGCCCTAGTCGGCATCGAAGACGAGTGAAAAATCTGGCCCCAGGAAATGCGTTGCGAGCCCTTTTCGCCCATCCAAAAGTGCCCCCAAAGGAAGGCTTTGGGTACAAGAGAACTCCCCAGGGGAGCCTTTACGCAGCCCCACATGCAACTGGACCCTCCGGGTTCGCTGTTCCTGAGCAAACCTAAACGTAGCCCTAGCCGTCATCGAAGACGACTGAAAAATCAGGCCCCCGGAAATGCGTTGCGAGCCCTTTTCGCCCATCCAAAAGTGCCCCCAAAGGAAGGCTTTGGGTACAAGAGAACTCCCCAGGGGAGCCTTTACGCAGCCCCACATGCAACTGGACCCTCCGGGTTCGCTGTTCCTGAGCAAACCTAAACGTAGCCCTAGCCGTCATCGGAGACGACTGAAAAATCAGGCCCCAGGAAATGCGTTGCGAGCCCCTTTGGACCATCCAAAAGTGCCCCCAAAGGAAGGCTTTGGGTACAAGTGAACTCCCCAGGGGAGCCTTTACGCAGCCCCACATGCAACTGGACCCTCCGGGTTCGCTGTTTCCGAGCATCCCTAAACGTAGCCCTAGCCGGCATCGAAGACGACTGAAAAATCAGGCCCCAGGAAATGTGTTCCGAGCCCTTTTCGCCCATCCAAAAGTGCCCCCAAAGGAAGGCTTTGGGTACAAGAGAACTCCCCAGGGGAGCCTTTACGCAGCCCCACATGCAACTGGACCCTCCGGGTTCGCTGTTTCCGAGCATCCCTAAACATAGCCCTAGCCGGCATGGGAGAAGACTGAAAAATCAGGCCCCAGGAAATGCGTTGCGAGCCCTTTTCGCCCATCCAAAAGTGCCCCCAAAGGAAGGCTTTGGGTACAAGTGAACTCCCCAGGGGAGCCTTTACGCAGCCCCACATGCAACTGGACCCTCCGGGTTCGCTGTTCCTGAGCAAACCTAAACGTAGCCCTAGCCGTCATCGGAGACGACTGAAAAATCAGGCCCCAGGAAATGCGTTGCGAGCCCCTTTGGACCATCCAAAAGTGCCCCCAAAGGAAGGCTTTGGGTACAAGTGAACTCCCCAGGGGAGCCTTTACGCAGCCCCACATGCAACTGGACCCTCCGGGTTCGCTTTTTCCGAGCATCCCTAAACATAGACCGAGACGGCATCGAAGACGACTGAAAAATCAGGCCCCAGGAAATGCGTTGCGAGCCCTTTTCGCCCATCCAAAAGTGCCCCCAAAGGAAGGCTTTGGGTACAAGAGAACTCCCCAGGGGAGCGTTTACGCAGCCCCACATGCAACTGGACCCTCCGGGTTCGCTGTTTCCGAGCATCCCTAAACGTAGCCCTAGCCGGCATCGAAGACGACTGAAAAATCAGGCCCCAGGAAATGCGTTGCGAGCCCTTTTCGCCCATCCAAAAGTGCCCCCAAAGGAAGGCTTTGGGTACAAGAGAACTCCCCAGGGGAGCCTTTACGCAGCCCCACATGCAACTGGACCCTCCGGGTTCGCTGTTCCTGAGCAAACCTAAACGTAGCCCTAGCCGTCATCGGAGACGACTGAAAAATCAGGCCCCAGGAAATGCGTTGCGAGCCCCTTTGGACCATCCAAAAGTGCCCCCAAAGGAAGGCTTTGGGTACAAGTGAACTCCCCAGGGGAGCCTTTACGCAGCCCCACATGCAACTGGACCCTCCGGGTTCGCTTTTTCCGAGCATCCCTAAACATAGACCGAGACGGCATCGAAGACGACTGAAAAATCAGGCCCCAGGAAATGCGTTGCGAGCCCTTTTCGCCCATCCAAAAGTGCCCCCAAAGGAAGGCTTTGGGTACAAGAGAACTCCCCAGGGGAGCCTTTACGCAGCCCCACATGCAACTGGACCCTCCGGGTTCGCTGTTTCCGAGCATCCCTAAACGTAGCCCTAGCCGGCATCGGAGACGACTGAAAAATCAGGCCCCAGGAAATGCGTTGCGAGCCCCTTTGGACCATCCAAAAGTGCCCCCAAAGGAAGGCTTTGGGTACAAGACAACTCCCCAGGGGAGCCTTTAAGCAGCCCCACATGCAACTGGACCCTCCGGGTTCGCTGTTCCTGAGCAAACCTAAACGTAGCCCTAGCCGTCATCGGAGACGACTGAAAAATCAGGCCCCAGGAAATGCGTTGCGAGCCCCTTTGGACCATCCAAAAGTGCCCCCAAAGGAAGGCTTTGGGTACAAGTGAACTCCCCAGGGGAGCGTTTACGCAGCCCCACATGCAACTGGACCCTCCGGGTTCGCTTTTTCCGAGCATCACTAAACATAGCCCTAGCCGGCATCGGAGACGACTGAAAAATCAGGCCCCAGGAAATGCGTTGCGAGCCCTTTTTGCCCATCCAAAAGTGCCCCCAAAGGAAGGCTTTGGGTACAAGAGAACTCCCCAGGGGAGCCTTTACACAGCCCCACATGCAACCGGACCCTCCGGGTTCGCTGTTCCTGAGCAAACCTAAACGTATCCCTAGCCGTCATCGGAGACGACTGAAAAATCAGGCCCCCGGAAATGCGTTGCGAACCCCTTTGGACCATCCAAAAGTGCCCCCAAAGGAAGGCTTTGGGTACAAGTGAACTCCCCAGGGGAGCCTTTACGCAGCCCCACATGCAACTGGACCCTCCGGGTTCGCTGTTTCCGAGCATCCCTAAACATAGCCCTAGTCGGCATCGAAGACGAGTGAAAAATCAGGCCCCAGGAAATGCGTTGCGAGCCCTTTTCGCCCATCCAAAAGTGCCCCCAAAGGAAGGCTTTGGGTACAAGAGAACTCCCCAGGGGAGCCTTTACGCAGCCCCACATGCAACTGGACCCTCCGGGTTCGCTGTTCCTGAGCAAACCTAAACGTAGCCCTAGCCGTCATCGAAGACGACTGAAAAATCAGGCCCCAGGAAATGCGTTCCGAGCCCTTTTTGCCCATCCAAAAGTGCCCCCAAAGGAAGGCTTTGGGTACAAGAGAACTCCCCAGGGGAGCCTTTACGCAGCCCCACATGAAACTGGACCCATCGTGTTCGCTCTTTCCGAACAGGCAAATCCTAATCCTAATCCTAATCCTAATCCTAATCCTAATCCTAATCCTAATCCTAATCCTAATCCTAATCCTAAT
>NW_027076264.1:25000-42500 GCF_963932015.1 Anas acuta | reverse complement strand
CCCTAACCCTAACCCCAACCCTAACCCCCTAACCCTAACGGATCTAACCCTAACCCTCTAACCTTAACCCCCCAACCCCCCAAACCCAACCACCCAACCCTAACCCCCTAACCCTAACCCCGACACCCCAACCCTAACCCCCTAAACCTAACGGATCTAACCCTAACCGTAACGCTCTAACCCTAACACCCAACCCCCTAACCCACCAACCCTGACCCCCGACCCCACAACCTTAACCCCCGATTCGCCAACCCTAACCCCCTAACCCTAAATCCCAACCCCCTACCCCCCAACCCTAACCCCCGACCCCCCACCCCTAACCCCCTAACCCTAACGGATCTAACACTAACCCTCTAACCCGAACCCCCCAAGCCCCTAACCCCCAACCCAAAACGCTAAATATAACCCTAGCCACCATCGAAGACGACTGAAAAATCAGGCCCCAGGAAATGCGTTGCGAGCCCCTTTGGACCATCCAAAAGTGCCCCCAAAGGAAGGCTTTGGGTACAAGAGAACTCCCCAGGGGAGCGTTTACGCAGCCCCACATGCAACTGGACCCTCCGGGTTCGCTGTTTACGAGCATCCCTAAACATAGCCCTAGTCGGCATCGAAGACGACTGAAAAATCAGGCCCCAGGAAATGCGTTGCGAGCCCTTTTCGCCCATCCAAAAGTGCCCCCAAAGGAAGGCTTTGGGTACAAGAGAACTCCCCAGGGGAGCCTTTACACAGCCCCACATGCAACCGGACCCTCCGGGTTCGCTGTTCCTGAGCAAACCTAAACGTAGCCCTAGCCGTCAACGGAGACGAGTGAAAAATCAGGCCCCAGGAAATGCGTTGCGAGCCCCTTTGGACCATCCAAAAGTGCCCCCAAAGGAAGGCTTTGGGTACAAGTGAACTCCCCAGGGGAGCCTTTACGCAGCCCCACATGCAACTGGACCCTCCGGGTTCGCTGTTCCTGAGCAAACCTAAACGTAGCCCTAGCCGTCATCGTAGATGAGTGAAAAATCAGGCCCCAGGAAATGCGTTGCGTACCCCTTTGGACCATCCAAAAGTGCCCCCAAAGGAAGGCTTTGGGTACAAGAGAACTCCCCAGGGGAGCCTTTACGCAGCCCCACATGCAACTGGACCCTCCGGGTTCGCTGTTTCCGAGCATCCCTAAACATAGCCCTAGTCGACATCGAAGACGACTGAAAAATCAGGCCCCAGGAAATGCGTTGCGAGCCCTTTTCGCCCATCCAAAAGTGCCCCCAAAGGAAGGCTTTGGGTACAAGAGAACTCCCCAGGGGAGCCTTTACGCAGCCCCACATGCAACTGGACCCTCCGGGTTCGCTGTTCCTGAGCAAACCTAAACGTAACCCTAGCCGTCATCGTAGATGAGTGAAAAATCAGGCCCCAGGAAATGCGTTGCGAACCCCTTTGGACCATCCAAAAGTGCCCCCAAAGGAAGGCTTTGGGTACAAGAGAACTCCCCAGGGGAGCCTTTACACAGCCCCACATGCAACTGGACCCTCCGGGTTCGCTGTTCCTGAGCAAACCTAAACGTAGCCCTAGCCGTCATCGTAGATGAGTGAAAAATCAGGCCCCAGGAAATGCGTTGCGTACCCCTTTGGACCATCCAAAAGTGCCCCCAAAGGAAGGCTTTGGGTACAAGAGAACTCCCCAGGGGAGCCTTTACGCAGCCCCACATGCAACTGGACCCTCCGGGTTCGCTGTTTCCGAGCATCCCTAAACATAGCCCTAGTCGACATCGAAGACGACTGAAAAATCAGGCCCCAGGAAATGCGTTGCGAGCCCTTTTTGCCCATCCAAAAGTGCCCCCAAAGGAAGGCTTTGGGTACAAGAGAACTCCCCAGGGGAGCCTTTACGCAGCCCCACATGCAACTGGACCCTCCGGGTTCGCTGTTCCTGAGCAAACCTAAACGTAACCCTAGCCGTCATCGTAGATGAGTGAAAAATCAGGCCCCAGGAAATGCGTTGCGAACCCCTTTGGACCATCCAAAAGTGCCCCCAAAGGAAGGCTTTGGGTACAAGAGAACTCCCCAGGGGAGCCTTTACACAGCCCCACATGCAACTGGACCCTCCGGGTTCGCTGTTCCTGAGCAAACCTAAACGTAGCCCTAACCGTCATCGGAGACGACTGAAAAATCAGGCCCCAGGAAATGCGTTGCGAGCCCCTTTGGACCATCCAAAAGTGCCCCCAAAGGAAGGCTTTGGGTACAAGTGAACTCCCGAGGGGTGCCTTTACGCAGCCCCACATGCAACTGGACCCTCCGGGTTCGCTGTTTCCGAGCATCCCTAAACATAGCCCTAGCCGGCATCGAAGACGACTGAAAAATCAGGCCCCAGGAAATGCGTTGCGAGCCCTTTTCGCCCATCCAAAAGTGCCCCCAAAGGAAGGCTTTGGGTACAAGAGAACTCCCCAGGGGAGCCTTTACGCAGCCCCACATGCAACTGGACCCTCCGGGTTCGCTGTTCCTGAGCAAACCTAAACGTAGCCCTAGCCGTCATCGTAGATGAGTGAAAAATCAGGCCCCCGGAAATGCGTTGCGAACCCCTTTGGACCATCCAAAAGTGCCCCCAAAGGAAGGCTTTGGGTACAAGAGAACTCCCCAGGGGAGCCTTTACGCAGCCCCACATGCAACTGGACCCTCCGGGTTCGCTGTTTCCGAGCATCCCTAAACATAGCCCTAGTCGGCATCGAAGACGACTGAAAAATCAGGCCTCAGGAAATGCGTTGCGAGCCCTTTTCGCCCATCCAAAAGTGCCCCAAAGGAAGGCTTTGGGTACAAGAGAACTCCCCAGGGGAGCCTTTACGCAGCCCCACATGCAACTGGACCCTCCGGGTTCGCTGTTCCTGAGCAAACCTAAACGTAGCCCTAGCCGTCATCGAAGACGACTGAAAAATCAGGCCCCAGGAAATGCGTTGCGTACCCCTTTGGACCATCCAAAAGTGCCCCCAAAGGAAGGCTTTGGGTACAAGAGAACTCCCCAGGGGAGCCTTTACGCAGCCCCACATGCAACTGGACCCTCCGGGTTCGCTGTTTCCGAGCATCCCTAAACATAGCCCTAGTCGACATCGAAGACGACTGAAAAATCAGGCCCCAGGAAATGCGTTGCGAGCCCTTTTCGCCCATCCAAAAGTGCCCCCAAAGGAAGGCTTTGGGTACAAGAGAACTCCCCAGGGGAGCCTTTACGCAGCCCCACATGCAACTGGACCCTCCGGGTTCGCTGTTCCTGAGCAAACCTAAACGTAACCCTAGCCGTCATCGTAGATGAGTGAAAAATCAGGCCCCAGGAAATGCGTTGCGAGCCCTTTTTGCCCATCCAAAAGTGCCCCCAAAGGAAGGCTTTGGGTACAAGAGAACTCCCCAGGGGAGCCTTTATGCAGCCCCACATGCAACTGGACCCTCCGGGTTCGCTGTTCCTGAGCAAACCTAAACGTAGCCCTAGCCGTCATCGGAGACGACTGAAAAATCAGGCCCCAGGAAATGCGTTCCGAGCCCCTTTGGACCATCCAAAAGTGCCCCCAAAGGAAGGCTTTGGGTACAAGTGAACTCCCGAGGGGAGCCTTTACGCAGCCCCACATGCAACTGGACCCTCCGGGTTCGCTGTTTCCGAGCATCCCTAAACATAGCCCTAGCCGGCATCGAAGACGACTGAAAAATCAGGCCCCAGGAAATGTGTTCCGAGCCCTTTTTGCCCATCCAAAAGTGCCCCCAAAGGAAGGCTTTGGGTACAAGAGAACTCCCCAGGGGAGCCTTTACACAGCCCCACATGCAACTGGACCCTCCGGGTTCGCTGTTCCTGAGCAAACCTAAACATAGCCCTAGCCGTCATCGTAGATGAGTGAAAAATCAGGCCCCCGGAAATGCGTTGCGAACCCCTTTGGACCATCCAAAAGTGCCCCCAAAGGAAGGCTTTGGGTACAAGAGAACTCCCCAGGGGAGCCTTTACGCAGCCCCACATGCAACTGGACCCTCCGGGTTCGCTGTTTCCGAGCATCCCTAAACATAGCCCTAGTCGACATCGAAGACGAGTGAAAAATCAGGCCCCAGGAAATGCGTTGCGAGCCCTTTTCGCCCATCCAAAAGTGCCCCCAAAGGAAGGCTTTGGGTACAAGAGAACTCCCCAGGGGAGCCTTTACGCAGCCCCACATGCAACTGGACCCTCCGGGTTCGCTGTTCCTGAGCAAACCTAAACGTAACCCTAGCCGTCATCGTAGATGAGTAAAAAATCAGGCCCCCGGAAATGCGTTGCGAACCCCTTTGGACCATCCAAAAGTGCCCCCAAAGGAAGGCTTTGGGTACAAGAGAACTCCCCAGGGGAGCCTTTACGCAGCCCCACATGCAACTGGACCCTCCGGGTTCGCTGTTCCTGAGCAAACCTAAACGTAGCCCTAGCCGTCATCGGAGACGACTGAAAAATCAGGCCCCAGGAAATGCGTTCCGAGCCCTTTTTGCCCATCCAAAAGTGCCCCCAAAGGAAGGCTTTGGGTGCAAGAGAACTCCCCAGGGGAGCCTTTACGCAGCCCCACATGCAACTGGACCCTCCGGGTTCGCTGTTCCTGAGCAAACCTAAATGTAACCCTAGCCGTCATCGTAGATGAGTAAAAAATCAGGCCCCAGGAAATGCGTTGCGAACCCCTTTGGACCATCCAAAAGTGCCCCCAAAGGAAGGCTTTGGATACAAATGAACGCCCCAGGGGAGCCTTTACGCAGCCCCACATGCAACTGGACCCTCCGGGTTCGCTGTTCCTGAGCAAACCTAAACGTAGCCCTAGCCGTCATCGGAGACGACTGAAAAATCAGGCCCCAGGAAATGCGTTCCGAGCCCTTTTGGACCATCCAAAAGTGCCCCCAAAGGAAGGCTTTGGGTACAAGTGAACTCCCCAGGGGAGCCTTTACGCAGCCCCACATGCAACTGGACCCTCCGGGTTCGCTGTTTCCGAGCATCCCTAAATATAGCCCTAGCCGGCATCGAAGACGACTGAAAAATCAGGCCCCAGGAAATGCGTTCCGAGCCCTTTTCGCCCATCCAAAAGTGCCCCCAAAGGAAGGCTTTGGGTACAAGTGAACTCCCCAGGGGAGCCTTTACGCAGCCCCACATGCAACTGGACCCTCCGGGTTCGCTGTTCCTGAGCAAACCTAAACGTAGCCCTAGCCGTCATCGGAGACGACTGAAAAATCAGGCCCCAGGAAATGCGTTGCGAGCCCTTTTCGCCCATCCAAAAGTGCCCCCAAAGGAAGGCTTTGGTTACAAGAGAACTCCCCAGGGGAGCCTTTACGCAGCCCCACATGCAACTGGACCCTCCGGGTTCGCTGTTTCCGAGCATCCCTAAACATAGCCCTAGCCGGCATCGAAGACGACTGAAAAATCAGGCCTCAAGAAATGCGTTGCGAGCCCTTTTTGCCCATCCAAAAGTGCCCCCAAAGGAAGGCTTTGGGTACAAGAGAACTCCCCAGGGGAGCCTTTACACAGCCCCACATGCAACTGGACCCTCCGGGTTCGCTGTTCCTGAGCAAACCTAAACGTAGCCCTAGCCGTCATCGTAGATGAGTGAAAAATCAGGCCCCCGGAAATGCGTTGCGAACCCCTTTGGACCATCCAAAAGTGCCCCCAAAGGAAGGCTTTGGGTACAAGAGAACTCCCCAGGGGAGCCTTTACGCAGCCCCACATGCAACTGGACCCTCCGGGTTCGCTGTTTCCGAGCATCCCTAAACATAGCCCTAGTCGACATCGAAGACGAGTGAAAAATCAGGCCCCAGGAAATGCGTTGCGAGCCCTTTTCGCCCATCCAAAAGTGCCCCCAAAGGAAGGCTTTGGGTACAAGAGAACTCCCCAGGGGAGCCTTTACGCAGCCCCACATGCAACTGGACCCTCCGGGTTCGCTGTTTCCGAGCATCCCTAAACATAGCCCTAGCCAACATCGAAGACGACTGAAAAATCAGGCCCCAGGAAATGCGTTCCGAGCCCTTTTTGCCCATCCAAAAGTGCCCCCAAAGGAAGGCTTTGGGTACAAGTGAACTCCCCAGGGGAGCCTTTACGCAGCCCCACATGCAACTGGACCCTCCGGGTTCACTTTTTCCGAGCATCCCTAAACATAGACCGAGACGGCATCGAAGACGACTGAAAAATCAGGCCCCAGGAAATGCGTTGCGAGCCCTTTTCGCCCATCCAAAAGTGCCCCCAAAGGAAGGCTTTGGGTACAAGAGAACTCCCCAGGGGAGCCTTTACGCAGCCCCACATGCAACTGGACCCTCCGGGTTCACTGTTCCTGAGCAAACCTAAACGTAGCCCTATCCGTCATCGGAGACGACTGAAAAATCAGGCCCCAGGAAATGCGTTGCAAGCCCCTTTGGACCATCCAAAAGTGCCCCCAAAGGAAGGCTTTGGGTACAAGTGAACTCCCCAGGGGAGCCTTTACGCAGCCCCACATGCAACTGGACCCTCCGGGTTCGCTGTTCCTGAGCAAACCTAAACGTAGCCCTAGCCGTCATCGGAGACGACTGAAAAATCAGGCCTCAGGAAATGCGTTGCGAGCCCTTTTCGCCCATCCAAAAGTGCCCCCAAAGGAAGGCTTTCGGTACAAGAGAACTCCCCAGGGGAGCCTTTACGCAGCCCCACATGCAACTGGACCCTCCGGGTTCGCTGTTTCCGAGCATCCCTAAACATAGCCCTAGTCGGCATCGAAGACGAGTGAAAAATCAGGCCCCAGGAAATGCGTTGCGAGCCCTTTTCGCCCATCCAAAAGTGCCCCCAAAGGAAGGCTTTGGGTACAAGAGAACTCCCCAGGGGAGCCTTTACGCAGCCCCACATGCAACTGGACCCTCCGGGTTCGCTGTTCCTGAGCATCCCTAAACATAGCCCTAGCCGTCATCGAAGACGACTGAAAAATCAGGCCCCAGGAAATGCGTTGCGAGCCCTTTTCGCCCATCCAAAAGTGCCCCCAAAGGAAGGCTTTGGGTACAAGAGAACTCCCCAGGGGAGCCTTTACGCAGCCCCACATGCAACTGGACCCTCCGGGTTCGCTGTTCCTGAGCAAACCTAAACGTAGCCCTAGCCGTCATCGGAGACGACTGAAAAATCAGGCCTCAGGAAATGCGTTGCGAGCCCTTTTTGCCCATCCAAAAGTGCCCCCAAAGGAAGGCTTTGGGTACAAGAGAACTCCCCAGGGGAGCCTTTACGCAGCCCCACATGCAACTGGACCCTCCGGGTTCGCTGTTCCTGAGCAAACCTAAACGTAGCCCTAGCCGTCATCGGAGACGACTGAAAAATCAGGCCCCAGGAAATGCGTTGCGAGCCCCTTTGGACCATCCAAAAGTGCCCCCAAAGGAAGGCTTTGGGTACAAGTGAACTCCCCAGGGGAGCCTTTACGCAGCCCCACATGCAACTGGACCCTCCGGGTTCGCTGTTTCTGAGCATCCCTAAACATAGCCCTAGCCGTCATCGGAGACGACTGAAAAATCAGGCCCCAGGAAATGCGTTGCGAGCCCTTTTCGCCCATCCAAAAGTGCCCCTAAAGGAAGGCTTTGGGTACAAGAGAACTCCCCAGGGGAGCCTTTACGCAGCCCCACATGCAACTGGACCCTCCGGGTTCGCTGTTTCCGAGCATCCCTAAACATAGCCCTAGTCGACATCGAAGACGACTGAAAAATCAGGCCTCAGGAAATGCGTTGCGAGCCCTTTTCGCCCATCCAAAAGTGCCCCAAAGGAAGGCTTTGGGTACAAGAGAACTCCCCAGGGGAGCCTTTACGCAGCCCCACATGCAACTGGACCCTCCGGGTTCGCTGTTCCTGAGCAAACCTAAACGTAGCCCTAGCCGTCATCGAAGACGACTGAAAAATCAGGCCCCAGGAAATGCGTTGCGAGCCCTTTTCGCCCATCCAAAAGTGCCCCCAAAGGAAGGCTTTGGGTACAAGAGAACTCCCCAGGGGAGCCTTTACGCAGCCCCACATGCAACTGGACCCTCCGGGTTCACTGTTCCTGAGCAAACCTAAACGTAGCCCTAGCCGTCATCTGAGACGACTGAAAAATCAGGCCCCAGGAAATGCGTTGCGAGCCCCCTTGGACCATCCAAAAGTGCCCCCAAAGGAAGGCTTTGGGTACAAGAGAACTCCCCAGGGGAGCCTTTACACAGCCCCACATGCAACTGGACCCTCCGGGTTCGCTGTTTCCGAGCATCCCTAAACATAGCCCTAGCCGGCATCGAAGACGACTGAAAAATCAGGCCCCAGGAAATGCGTTCCGAGCCCTTTTTGCCCATCCAAAAGTGCCCCCAAAGGAAGGCTTTGGGTACAAGTGAACTCCCCAGGGGAGCCTTTACGCAGCCCCACATGCAACTGGACCCTCCGGGTTCACTTTTTCCGAGCATCCCTAAACATAGACCGAGTCGGCATCGAAGACGACTGAAAAATCAGGCCCCAGGAAATGCGTTGCGAGCCCTTTTCGCCCATCCAAAAGTGCCCCCAAAGGAAGGCTTTGGGTACAAGAGAACTCCCCAGGGGAGCCTTTACGCAGCCCCACATGCAACTGGACCCTCCGGGTTCACTGTTCCTGAGCAAACCTAAACGTAGCCCTATCCGTCATCGGAGACGACTGAAAAATCAGGCCCCAGGAAATGCGTTGCGAGCCCCTTTGGACCATCCAAAAGTGCCCCCAAAGGAAGGCTTTGGGTACAAGAGAACTCCCCAGGGGAGCCTTTACGCAGCCCCACATGCAACTGGACCCTCCGGGTTCGCTGTTTCCGAGCATCCCTAAACATAGCCCTAGTCGGCATCGAAGACGACTGAAAAATCAGGCCCCAGGAAATGCGTTGCGAGCCCTTTTCGCCCATCCAAAAGTGCCCCCAAAGGAAGGCTTTGGGTACAAGAGAACTCCCCAGGGGAGCCTTTACGCAGCCCCACATGCAACTGGACCCTCCGGGTTCGCTGTTCCTGAGCAAACCTAAACGTAGCCCTAGCCGTCATTGGAGACGACTGAAAAATCAGGCCCCAGGAAATGCGTTGCGAGCCCCTTTGGACCATCCAAAAGTGCCCCCAAAGGAAGGCTTTGGGTACAAGTGAACTCCCCAGGGGAGCCTTTACGCAGCCCCACATGCAACTGGACCCTCCGGGTTCGCTGTTTCCGAGCATCCCTAAACATAGCCCTAGCCGTCATCGGAGACGACTGAAAAATCAGGCCCCAGGAAATGCGTTGCGAGCCCTTTTCGCCCATCCAAAAGTGCCCCCAAAGGAAGGCTTTGGGTACAAGAGAACTCCCCAGGGGAGCCTTTACGCAGCCCCACATGCAACTGGACCCTCCGGGTTCGCTGTTCCTGAGCAAACCTAAACGTAGCCCTAGCCGTCATCGAAGACGACTGAAAAATCAGGCCCCAGGAAATGCGTTGCGAGCCCTTTTCGCCCATCCAAAAGTGCCCCCAAAGGAAGGCTTTGGGTACAAGAGAACTCCCCAGGGGAGCCTTTACGCAGCCCCACATGCAACTGGACCCTCCGGGTTCGCTGTTTCCGAGCATCCCTAAACATAGCCCTAGCCGGCATCGAAGACGACTGAAAAATCAGGCCCCAGGAAATGCGTTCCGAGCCCTTTTGGACCATCCAAAAGTGCCCCTAAAGGAAGGCTTTGGGTACAAGAGAACTCCCCAGGGGAGCCTTTACGCAGCCCCACATGCAACTGGACCCTCCGGGTTCGCTGTTTCCGAGCATCCCTAAACATAGCCCTAGTCGACATCGAAGACGACTGAAAAATCAGGCCTCAGGAAATGCGTTGCGAGCCCTTTTCGCCCATCCAAAAGTGCCCCAAAGGAAGGCTTTGGGTACAAGAGAACTCCCCAGGGGAGCCTTTACGCAGCCCCACATGCAACTGGACCCTCCGGGTTCGCTGTTCCTGAGCAAACCTAAACGTAGCCCTAGTCGGCATCGAAGACGACTGAAAAATCAGGCCCCAGGAAATGCGTTGCGAGCCCTTTTCGCCCATCCAAAAGTGCCCCCAAAGGAAGGCTTTGGGTACAAGAGAACTCCCCAGGGGAGCCTTTACGCAGCCCCACATGCAACTGGACCCTCCGGGTTCACTGTTCCTGAGCAAACCTAAACGTAGCCCTAGCCGTCATCTGAGACGACTGAAAAATCAGGCCCCAGGAAATGCGTTGCGAGCCCCTTTGGACCATCCAAAAGTGCCCCCAAAGGAAGGCTTTGGGTACAAGAGAACTCCCCAGGGGAGCCTTTACACAGCCCCACATGCAACTGGACCCTCCGGGTTCGCTGTTTCCGAGCATCCCTAAACATATCCCTAGCCGGCATCGAAGACGACTGAAAAATCAGGCCCCAGGAAATGCGTTCCGAGCCCTTTTTGCCCATCCAAAAGTGCCCCCAAAGGAAGGCTTTGGGTACAAGTGAACTCCCCAGGGGAGCCTTTACGCAGCCCCACATGCAACTGGACCCTCCGGGTTCACTTTTTCCGAGCATCCCTAAACATAGACCGAGACGGCATCGAAGACGACTGAAAAATCAGGCCCCAGGAAATGCGTTGCGAGCCCTTTTCGCCCATCCAAAAGTGCCCCCAAAGGAAGGCTTTGGGTACAAGAGAACTCCCCAGGGGAGCCTTTACGCAGCCCCACATGCAACTGGACCCTCCGGGTTCGCTGTTCCTGAGCAAACCTAAACGTAGCCCTAGCCGTCAACGGAGACGACTGAAAAATCAGGCCCCAGGAAATGCGTTGCGAGCCCCTTTGGACCATCCAAAAGTGCCCCCAAAGGAAGGCTTTGGGTACAAGTGAACTCCCCAGGGGAGCCTTTACGCAGCCCCACATGCAACTGGACCCTCCGGGTTCGCTGTTTCCGAGCATCCCTAAACATAGCCCTAGCCGTCATCGGAGACGACTGAAAAATCAGGCCCCAGGAAATGCGTTGCGAGCCCTTTTCGCCCATCCAAAAGTGCCCCCAAAGGAAGGCTTTGGGTACAAGAGAACTCCCCAGGGGAGCCTTTACGCAGCCCCACATGCAACTGGACCCTCCTGGTTCGCTGTTCCTGAGCAAACCTAAACGTAGCCCTAGCCGTCATCGAAGACGACTGAAAAATCAGGCCCCAGGAAATGCGTTGCGAGCCCTTTTCGCCCATCCAAAAGTGCCCCCAAAGGAAGGCTTTGGGTACAAGAGAACTCCCCAGGGGAGCCTTTACGCAGCCCCACATGCAACTGGACCCTCCGGGTTCGCTGTTTCCGAGCATCCCTAAACATAGCCCTAGCCGGCATCGAAGACGACTGAAAAATCAGGCCCCAGGAAATGCGTTCCGAGCCCTTTTCGCCCATCCAAAAGTGCCCCTAAAGGAAGGCTTTGGGTACAAGAGAACTCCCCAGGGGAGCCTTTACGCAGCCCCACATGCAACTGGACCCTCCGGGTTCGCTGTTTCCGAGCATCCCTAAACATAGCCCTAGTCGACATCGAAGACGACTGAAAAATCAGGCCTCAGGAAATGCGTTGCGAGCCCTTTTCGCCCATCCAAAAGTGCCCCAAAGGAAGGCTTTGGGTACAAGAGAACTCCCCAGGGGAGCCTTTACGCAGCCCCACATGCAACTGGACCCTCCGGGTTCGCTGTTCCTGAGCAAACCTAAACGTAGCCCTAGCCGTCATCGAAGACGACTGAAAAATCAGGCCCCAGGAAATGCGTTGCGAGCCCTTTTCGCCCATCCAAAAGTGCCCCCAAAGGAAGGCTTTGGGTACAAGAGAACTCCCCAGGGGAGCCTTTACGCAGCCCCACATGCAACTGGACCCTCCGGGTTCACTGTTCCTGAGCAAACCTAAACGTAGCCCTAGCCGTCATCTGAGACGACTGAAAAATCAGGCCCCAGGAAATGCGTTGCGAGCCCCTTTGGACCATCCAAAAGTGCCCCCAAAGGAAGGCTTTGGGTACAAGAGAACTCCCCAGGGGAGCCTTTACACAGCCCCACATGCAACTGGACCCTCCGGGTTCGCTGTTTCCGAGCATCCCTAAACATAGCCCTAGCCGGCATCGAAGACGACTGAAAAATCAGGCCCCAGGAAATGCGTTCCGAGCCCTTTTTGCCCATCCAAAAGTGCCCCCAAAGGAAGGCTTTGGGTACAAGTGAACTCCCCAGGGGAGCCTTTACGCAGCCCCACATGCAACTGGACCCTCCGGGTTCACTTTTTCCGAGCATCCCTAAACATAGACCGAGACGGCATCGAAGACGACTGAAAAATCAGGCCCCAGGAAATGCGTTGCGAGCCCTTTTTGCCCATCCAAAAGTGCCCCCAAAGGAAGGCTTTGGGTACAAGAGAACTCCCCAGGGGAGCCTTTACGCAGCCCCACATGCAACTGGACCCTCCGGGTTCGCTGTTCCTGAGCAAACCTAAACGTAGCCCTAGCCGTCAACGGAGACGACTGAAAAATCAGGCCCCAGGAAATGCGTTGCGAGCCCCTTTGGACCATCCAAAAGTGCCCCCAAAGGAAGGCTTTGGGTACAAGTGAACTCCCCAGGGGAGCCTTTACGCAGCCCCACATGCAACTGGACCCTCCGGGTTCGCTGTTTCCGAGCATCCCTAAACATAGCCCTAGCCGTCATCGGAGACGACTGAAAAATCAGGCCCCAGGAAATGCGTTGCGAGCCCTTTTCGCCCATCCAAAAGTGCCCCCAAAGGAAGGCTTTGGGTACAAGAGAACTCCCCAGGGGAGCCTTTACGCAGCCCCACATGCAACTGGACCCTCCGGGTTCGCTGTTCCTGAGCAAACCTAAACGTAGCCCTAGCCGTCATCGAAGACGACTGAAAAATCAGGCCCCAGGAAATGCGTTGCGAGCCCTTTTCGCCCATCCAAAAGTGCCCCCAAAGGAAGGCTTTGGGTACAAGAGAACTCCCCAGGGGAGCCTTTACGCAGCCCCACATGCAACTGGACCCTCCGGGTTCGCTGTTTCCGAGCATCCCTAAACATAGCCCTAGCCGGCATCGAAGACGACTGAAAAATCAGGCCCCAGGAAATGCGTTCCGAGCCCTTTTGGACCATCCAAAAGTGCCCCTAAAGGAAGGCTTTGGGTACAAGAGAACTCCCCAGGGGAGCCTTTACGCAGCCCCACATGCAACTGGACCCTCCGGGTTCGCTGTTTCCGAGCATCCCTAAACATAGCCCTAGTCGACATCGAAGACGACTGAAAAATCAGGCCTCAGGAAATGCGTTGCGAGCCCTTTTCGCCCATCCAAAAGTGCCCCAAAGGAAGGCTTTGGGTACAAGAGAACTCCCCAGGGGAGCCTTTACGCAGCCCCACATGCAACTGGACCCTCCGGGTTCGCTGTTCCTGAGCAAACCTAAACGTAGCCCTAGCCGTCATCGAAGACGACTGAAAAATCAGGCCCCAGGAAATGCGTTGCGAGCCCTTTTCGCCCATCCAAAAGTGCCCCCAAAGGAAGGCTTTGGGTACAAGAGAACTCCCCAGGGGAGCCTTTACGCAGCCCCACATGCAACTGGACCCTCCGGGTTCACTGTTCCTGAGCAAACCTAAACGTAGCCCTAGCCGTCATCTGAGACGACTGAAAAATCAGGCCCCAGGAAATGCGTTGCGAGCCCCTTTGGGCCATCCAAAAGTGCCCCCAAAGGAAGGCTTTGGGTACAAGAGAACTCCCCAGGGGAGCCTTTACACAGCCCCACATGCAACTGGACCCTCCGGGTTCGCTGTTTCCGAGCATCCCTAAACATAGCCCTAGCCGGCATCGAAGACGACTGAAAAATCAGGCCCCAGGAAATGCGTTCCGAGCCCTTTTTGCCCATCCAAAAGTGCCCCCAAAGGAAGGCTTTGGGTACAAGTGAACTCCCCAGGGGAGCCTTTACGCAGCCCCACATGCAACTGGACCCTCTGGGTTCACTTTTTCCGAGCATCCCTAAACATAGACCGAGACGGCATCGAAGACGACTGAAAAATCAGGCCCCAGGAAATGCGTTGCGAGCCCTTTTCGCCCATCCAAAAGTGCCCCCAAAGGAAGGCTTTGGGTACAAGAGAACTCCCCAGGGGAGCCTTTACGCAGCCCCACATGCAACTGGACCCTCCGGGTTCACTGTTCCTGAGCAAACCTAAACGTAGCCCTATCCGTCATCGGAGACGACTGAAAAATCAGGCCCCAGGAAATGCGTTGCGAGCCCCTTTGGACCATCCAAAAGTGCCCCCAAAGGAAGGCTTTGGGTACAAGAGAACTCCCCAGGGGAGCCTTTACGCAGCCCCACATGCAACTGGACCCTCCGGGTTCGCTGTTTCCGAGCATCCCTAAACATAGCCCTAGTCGGCATCGAAGACGACTGAAAAATCAGGCCCCAGGAAATGCGTTGCGAGCCCTTTTCGCCCATCCAAAAGTGCCCCCAAAGGAAGGCTTTGGGTACAAGAGAACTCCCCAGGGGAGCCTTTACGCAGCCCCACATGCAACTGGACCCTCCGGGTTCGCTGTTCCTGAGCAAACCTAAACGTAGCCCTAGCCGTCATCGGAGACGACTGAAAAATCAGGCCCCAGGAAATGCGTTGCGAGCCCCTTTGGACCATCCAAAAGTGCCCCCAAAGGAAGGCTTTGGGTACAAGTGAACTCCCCAGGGGAGCCTTTACGCAGCCCCACATGCAACTGGACCCTCCGGGTTCGCTGTTTCCGAGCATCCCTAAACATAGCCCTAGCCGTCATCGGAGACGACTGAAAAATCAGGCCCCAGGAAATGCGTTGCGAGCCCTTTTCGCCCATCCAAAAGTGCCCCCAAAGGAAGGCTTTGGGTACAAGTGAACTCCCCAGGGGAGCCTTTACACAGCCCCACATGCAACTGGACCCTCTGGGTTCACTTTTTCCGAGCATCCCTAAACATAGACCGAGACGGCATCGAAGACGACTGAAAAATCAGGCCCCAGGAAATGCGTTGCGAGCCCTTTTCGCCCATCCAAAAGTGCCCCCAAAGGAAGGCTTTGGGTACAAGAGAACTCCCCAGGGGAGCCTTTACGCAGCCCCACATGCAACTGGACCCTCCGGGTTCACTGTTCCTGAGCAAACCTAAACGTAGCCCTATCCGTCATCGGAGACGACTGAAAAATCAGGCCCCAGGAAATGCGTTGCGAGCCCCTTTGGACCATCCAAAAGTGCCCCCAAAGGAAGGCTTTGGGTACAAGAGAACTCCCCAGGGGAGCCTTTACGCAGCCCCACATGCAACTGGACCCTCCGGGTTCGCTGTTTCCGAGCATCCCTAAACATAGCCCTAGTCGGCATCGAAGACGACTGAAAAATCAGGCCCCAGGAAATGCGTTGCGAGCCCTTTTCGCCCATCCAAAAGTGCCCCCAAAGGAAGGCTTTGGGTACAAGAGAACTCCCCAGGGGAGCCTTTACGCAGCCCCACATGCAACTGGACCCTCCGGGTTCGCTGTTCCTGAGCAAACCTAAACGTAGCCCTAGCCGTCATCGGAGACGACTGAAAAATCAGGCCCCAGGAAATGCGTTGCGAGCCCCTTTGGACCATCCAAAAGTGCCCCCAAAGGAAGGCTTTGGGTACAAGTGAACTCCCCAGGGGAGCCTTTACGCAGCCCCACATGCAACTGGACCCTCCGGGTTCGCTGTTTCCGAGCATCCCTAAACATAGCCCTAGCCGTCATCGGAGACGACTGAAAAATCAGGCCCCAGGAAATGCGTTGCGAGCCCTTTTCGCCCATCCAAAAGTGCCCCCAAAGGAAGGCTTTGGGTACAAGAGAACTCCCCAGGGGAGCCTTTACGCAGCCCCACATGCAACTGGACCCTCCGGGTTCGCTGTTCCTGAGCAAACCTAAACGTAGCCCTAGCCGTCATCGAAGACGACTGAAAAATCAGGCCCCAGGAAATGCGTTGCGAGCCCTTTTCGCCCATCCAAAAGTGCCCCCAAAGGAAGGCTTTGGGTACAAGAGAACTCCCCAGGGGAGCCTTTACGCAGCCCCACATGCAACTGGACCCTCCGGGTTCGCTGTTTCCGAGCATCCCTAAACATAGCCCTAGCCGGCATCGAAGACGACTGAAAAATCAGGCCCCAGGAAATGCGTTGCGAGCCCCTTTGGACCATCCAAAAGTGCCCCCAAAGGAAGGCTTTGGGTACAAGAGAACTCCCCAGGGGAGCCTTTACGCAGCCCCACATGCAACTGGACCCTCCGGGTTCGCTGTTCCTGAGCAAACCTAAACGTAGCCCTAGCCGTCATCGGAGACGACTGAAAAATCAGGCCCCAGGAAATGCGTTGCGAGCCCCTTTGGACCATCCAAAAGTGCCCCCAAAGGAAGGCTTTGGGTACAAGTGAACTCCCCAGGGGAGCCTTTACGCAGCCCCACATGCAACTGGACCCTCCGGGTTCGCTGTTTCTGAGCATCCCTAAACACAGCCCTAGCCGTCATCGGAGACGACTGAAAAATCAGGCCCCAGGAAATGCGTTGCGAGCCCTTTTCGCCCATCCAAAAGTGCCCCCAAAGGAAGGCTTTGGGTACAAGAGAACTCCCCAGGGGAGCCTTTACGCAGCCCCACATGCAACTGGACCCTCCGGGTTCGCTGTTTCCGAGCATCCCTAAACATAGCCCTAGTCGACATCGAAGACGACTGAAAAATCAGGCCTCAGGAAATGCGTTGCGAGCCCTTTTCGCCCATCCAAAAGTGCCCCAAAGGAAGGCTTTGGGTACAAGAGAACTCCCCAGGGGAGCCTTTACGCAGCCCCACATGCAACTGGACCCTCCGGGTTCGCTGTTCCTGAGCAAACCTAAACGTAGCCATAGCCGTCATCGAAGACGACTGAAAAATCAGGCCCCAGGAAATGCGTTGCGAGCCCTTTTCGCCCATCCAAAAGTGCCCCCAAAGGAAGGCTTTGGGTACAAGAGAACTCCCCAGGGGAGCCTTTACGCAGCCCCACATGCAGCTGGACCCTCCGGGTTCGCTGTTCCTGAGCAAACCTAAACGTAGCACTAGCCGTCATCGAAGACGACTGAAAAATCAGGCCCCAGGAAATGCGTTGCGAGCCCTTTTCGCCCATCCAAAAGTGCCCCCAAAGGAAGGCTTTGGGTACAAGAGAACTCCCCAGGGGAGCCTTTACGCAGCCCCACATGCAACTGGACCCTCCGGGTTCACTGTTCCTGAGCAAACCTAAACGTAGCCCTAGCCGTCATCTGAGACGACTGAAAAATCAGGCCCCAGGAAATGCGTTGCGAGCCCCTTTGGACCATCCAAAAGTGCCCCCAAAGGAAGGCTTTGGGTACAAGAGAACTCCCCAGGGGAGCCTTTACGCAGCCCCACATGCAACTGGACCCTCCGGGTTCGCTGTTTCCGAGCATCCCTAAACATAGCCCTAGCCGTCATCGGAGACGACTGAAAAATCAGGCCCCAGGAAATGCGTTGCGAGCCCCTTTGGACCATCCAAAAGTGCCCCCAAAGGAAGGCTTTGGGTACAAGAGAACTCCCCAGGGGAGCCTTTACGCAGCCCCACATGCAACTGGACCCTCCGGGTTCGCTGTTTCCGAGCATCCCTAAACATAGC
>NW_027076264.1:7500-15000 GCF_963932015.1 Anas acuta | reverse complement strand
TCCCCAGGGGAGCCTTTACGCAGCCCCACATGCAACTGGACCCTCCGGGTTCGCTGTTTCCGAGCATCCCTAAACGTAGCCCTAGCCGGCATCGAAGACGACTGAAAAATCAGGCCCCAGGAAATGCGTTGCGAGCCCTTTTCGCCCATCCAAAAGTGCCCCCAAAGGAAGGCTTTGGGTACAAGAGAACTCCCCAGGGGAGCCTTTACGCAGCCCCACATGCAACTGGACCCTCCGGGTTCGCTGTTCCTGAGCAAACCTAAACGTAGCCCTAGCCGGCATCGAAGACGACTGAAAAATCAGGCCCCAGGAAATGCGTTCCGAGCCCTTTTTGCCCATCCAAAAGTGCCCCCAAAGGAAGGCTTTGGGTACAAGAGAACTCCCCAGGGGAGCCTTTACGCAGCCCCACATGCAACTGGACCCTCCGGGTTCGCTGTTCCTGAGCAAACCTAAACGTAGCCCTAGCCGTCATCGGAGACGACTGAAAAATCAGGCCCCAGGAAATGCGTTGCGAGCCCCTTTGGACCATCCAAAAGTGCCCCCAAAGGAAGGCTTTGGGTACAAGTGAACTCCCCAGGGGAGCCTTTACGCAGCCCCACATGCAACTGGACCCTCCGGGTTCGCTGTTCCTGAGCAAACCTAAACGTAGCCCTAGCCGTCATCGAAGACGACTGAAAAATCAGGCCCCAGGAAATGCGTTGCGAGCCCCTTTGGACCATCCAAAAGTGCCCCCAAAGGAAGGCTTTGAGTACAAGAGAACTCCCCAGGGGAGCCTTTACGCAGCCCCACATGCAACTGGACCCTCCGGGTTCGCTGTTCCTGAGCAAACCTAAACGTAGCCCTAGCCGTCATCGTAGATGAGTGAAAAATCAGGCCCCAGGAAATGCGTTGCGAACCCCTTTGGACCATCCAAAAGTGCCCCCAAAGGAAGGCTTTGGGTACAAGAGAACTCCCCAGGGGAGCCTTTACGCAGCCCCACATGCAACTGGACCCTCCGGGTTCGCTGTTCCTGAGCAAACCTAAACGTAGCCCTAGCCGTCATCGGAGACGACTGAAAAATCAGGCCCCAGGAAATGCGTTGCGAGCCCCTTTGGACCATCCAAAAGTGCCCCCAAAGGAAGGCTTTGGGTACAAGTGAACTCCCCAGGGGAGCCTTTACGCAGCCCCACATGCAACTGGACCCTCCGGGTTCGCTGTTTCCGAGCATCCCTAAACATAGCCCTAGCCAGCATCGAAGACGACTGAAAAATCAGGCCCCAGGAAATGCGTTCCGAGCCCTTTTTGCCCATCCAAAAGTGCCCCCAAAGGAAGGCTTTGGGTACAAGAGAACTCCCCAGGGGAGCCTTTACGCAGCCCCACATGCAACTGGACCCTCCGGGTTCGCTGTTTCCGAGCATCCCTAAACGTAGCCCTAGCCGGCATCGAAGACGACTGAAAAATCAGGCCCCAGGAAATGCGTTGCGAGCCCTTTTCGCCCATCCAAAAGTGCCCCCAAAGGAAGGCTTTGGGTACAAGAGAACTCCCCAGGGGAGCCTTTACGCAGCCCCACATGCAACTGGACCCTCCGGGTTCGCTGTTCCTGAGCAAACCTAAACGTAGCCCTAGCCGGCATCGAAGACGACTGAAAAATCAGGCCCCAGGAAATGCGTTGCGAGCCCTTTTTGCCCATCCAAAAGTGCCCCCAAAGGAAGGCTTTGGGTACAAGAGAACTCCCCAGGGGAGCCTTTACGCAGCCCCACATGCAACTGGACCCTCCGGGTTCGCTGTTCCTGAGCAAACCTAAACGTAGCCCTAGCCGTCATCGGAGACGACTGAAAAATCAGGCCCCAGGAAATGCGTTGCGAGCCCCTTTGGACCATCCAAAAGTGCCCCCAAAGGAAGGCTTTGGGTACAAGTGAACTCCCCAGGGGAGCCTTTACGCAGCCCCACATGCAACTGGACCCTCCGGGTTCGCTGTTTCCGAGCATCCCTAAACATAACTCTAGCAGTCATCGGAGACGACTGAAAAATCAGGCCCCAGGAAATGCGTTGCGAACCCCTTTGGACCATCCAAAAGTGCCCCCAAAGGAAGGCTTTGGGTACAAGAGAACTCCCCAGGGGAGCCTTTACGCAGCCCCACATGCAACTGGACCCTCCGGGTTCGCTGTTTCCGACCATTCCTAAACGTAGCCCTAGCCGGCATCGAAGACGACTGAAAAATCAGGCCCCAGGAAATGCGTTCCGAGCCCTTTTTGCCCATCCAAAAGTGCCCCCAAAGGAAGGCTTTGGGTACAAGAGAACTCCCCAGGGGAGCCTTTACGCAGCCCCACATGCAACTGGACCCTCCGGGTTCGCTGTTCCTGAGCAAACCTAAACGTAGCCCTAGCCGTCATCGGAGACGACTGAAAAATCAGGCCCCAGGAAATGCGTTGCGAGCCCCTTTGGACCATCCAAAAGTGCCCCCAAAGGAAGGCTTTGGGTACAAGAGAACTCCCCAGGGGAGCCTTTACGCAGCCCCACATGCAACTGGACCCTCCGGGTTCGCTGTTTCCGAGCATCCCTAAACGTAGCCCTAGCCGGCATCGAAGACGACTGAAAAATCAGGCCCCAGGAAATGCGTTGCGAGCCCTTTTTGCCCATCAAAAAGTGCCCCCAAAGGAAGGCTTTGGGTACAAGAGAACTCCCCAGGGGAGCCTTTACGCAGCCCCACATGCAACTGGACCCTCCGGGTTCGCTGTTCCTGAGCAAACCTAAACGTAGCCCTAGCCGTCATCGAAGACGACTGAAAAATCAGGCCCCAGGAAATGCGTTGCGAGCCCCTTTGGACCATCCAAAAGTGCCCCCAAAGGAAGGCTTTGAGTACAAGAGAACTCCCCAGGGGAGCCTTTACGCAGCCCCACATGCAACTGGACCCTCCGGGTTCGCTGTTCCTGAGCAAACCTAAACGTAGCCCTAGCCGTCATCGTAGATGAGTGAAAAATCAGGCCCCAGGAAATGCGTTGCGAACCCCTTTGGACCATCCAAAAGTGCCCCCAAAGGAAGGCTTTGGGTACAAGAGAACTCCCCAGGGGAGCCTTTACGCAGCCCCACATGCAACTGGACCCTCCGGGTTCGCTGTTCCTGAGCAAACCTAAACGTAGCCCTAGCCGTCATCGGAGACGACTGAAAAATCAGGCCCCAGGAAATGCGTTGCGAGCCCCTTTGGACCATCCAAAAGTGCCCCCAAAGGAAGGCTTTGGGTACAAGTGAACTCCCCAGGGGAGCCTTTACGCAGCCCCACATGCAACTGGACCCTCCGGGTTCGCTGTTTCCGAGCATCCCTAAACATAGCCCTAGCCGGCATCGAAGACGACTGAAAAATCAGGCCCCAGGAAATGCATTGCGAGCCCTTTGGCCCATCCAAAAGTGCCCCCAAAGGAAGGCTTTGGGTACAAGAGAACTCCCCAGGGGAGCCTTTACGCAGCCCCACATGCAATTGGACCCTCCGGGTTCGCTGTTTCCGACCATCCCTAAACATAGCCCTAGCCGGCATCGAAGACGACTGAAAAATCAGGCCTCAGGAAATGCGTTGCGAGCCCTTTTCGCCCATCCAAAAGTGCCCCCAAAGGAAGGCTTTGGGTACAAGAGAACTCCCCAGGGGAGCCTTTACGCAGCCCCACGTGCAACTGGACCCTCCGGGTTCGCTGTTCCTGAGCAAACCTAAACGTAGCCCTAGCCGTCAACGGAGACGACTGAAAAATCAGGCCCCAGGAAATGCGTTGCGAGCCCCTTTGGACCATCCAAAAGTGCCCCCAAAGGAAGGCTTTGGGTACAAGTGAACTCCCCAGGGGAGCCTTTACGCAGCCCCACATGCAACTGGACCCTCCGGGTTCGCTGTTTCCGACCATTCCTAAACGTAGCCCTAGCCGGCATCGAAGACGACTGAAAAATCAGGCCCCAGGAAATGCGTTCCGAGCCCTTTTTGCCCATCCAAAAGTGCCCCCAAAGGAAGGCTTTGGGTACAAGAGAACTCCCCAGGGGAGCCTTTACGCAGCCCCACTCGCAACTGGACCCTCCTGGTTCGCTGTTTCCGAGCATGCCTAAACGTAGCCCTAGCCGGCATCGAAGACGACTGAAAAATCAGGCCCCAGGAAATGCGTTGCGAGCCCTTTTCGCCCATCCAAAAGTGCCCCCAAAGGAAGGCTTTGGGTACAAGAGAACTCCCCAGGGGAGCCTTTACGCAGCCCCACATGCAACTGGACCCTCCGGGTTCGCTGTTCCTGAGCAAACCTAAACGTAGCCCTAGCCGTCATCGGAGACGACTGAAAAATCAGGCCCCAGGAAATGCGTTGCGAGCCCCTTTGGACCATCCAAAAGTGCCCCCAAAGGAAGGCTTTGGGTAAAAGAGAACTCCCCAGGGGAGCCTTTACGCAGCCCCACATGCAACTGGACCCTCCGGGTTCGCTGTTTCCGAGCATCCCTAAACGTAGCCCTAGCCGGCATCGAAGACGACTGAAAAATTAGGCCCCAGGAAATGCGTTGCGAGCCCTATTCGCCCATCCAAAAGTGCCCCCAAAGGAAGGCTTTGGGTACAAGAGAACTCCCCAGGGGAGCCTTTACGCAGCCCCACATGCAACTGGACCCTCCGGGTTCGCTGTTCCTGAGCAAACCTAAACGTATCCCTAGACGTCATCGGAGACGACTGAAAAATCAGGCCTCAGGAAATGCGTTGCGAGCCCCTTTGGACCATCCAAAAGTGTCCCCAAAGGAAGGCTTTGGGTACAAGTGAACTCCCCAGGGGAGCCTTTACGCAGCCCCACATGCAACTGGACCCTCCGGGTTCGCTGTTTCCGAGCATCCCTAAACATAGCCCTAGCCGGCATCGAAGACGAGTGAAAAATCAGGCCCCAGGAAATGCGTTGCGAGCCCTTTTCGCCCATCCAAAAGTGCCCCCAAAGGAAGGCTTTGGGTACAAGTGAACTCCCCAGGGGAGCCTTTACGCAGCCCCACATGCAACTGGACCCTCCGGGTTCGCTGTTCCTGAGCAAACCTAAACGTAGCCCTAGCCGTCATCGGAGACGACTGAAAAATCAGGCCCCAGGAAATGCGTTGCGAGCCCCTTTGGACCATCCAAAAGTGCCCCCAAAGGAAGGCTTTGGGTACAAGAGAACTCCCCAGGGGAGCCTTTACGCAGCCCCACATGCAACTGGACCCTCCAGGTTCGCTGTTTCCGAGCATCCCTAAACATAGCCCTAGCCGGCATCGAAGACGACTGAAAAATCAGGCCCCAGGAAATGCGTTGCGAGCCCTTTTCGCCCATCCAAAAGTGCCCCCAAAGGAAGGCTTTGGGTACAAGTGAACTCCCCAGGGGAGCCTTTACGCAGCCCCACATGCAACTGGACCCTCCGGGTTCGCTGTTCCTGAGCAAACCTAAACGTAGCCCTAGCCGTCATCGGAGACGACTGAAAAATCAGGCCCCAGGAAATGCGTTGCGAGCCCCTTTGGACCATCCAAAAGTGCCCCCAAAGGAAGGCTTTGGGTACAAGAGAACTCCCCAGGGGAGCCTTTACGCAGCCCCACATGCAACTGGACCCTCCGGGTTCGCTGTTTCCGAGCATCCCTAAACGTAGCCCTAGCCGGCATCGAAGACGACTGAAAAATCAGGCCCCAGGAAATGCGTTGCGAGCCCTTTTTGCCCATCAAAAAGTGCCCCCAAAGGAAGGCTTTGGGTACAAGAGAACTCCCCAGGGGAGCCTTTACGCAGCCCCACATGCAACTGGACCCTCCGGGTTCGCTGTTCCTGAGCAAACCTAAACGTAGCCCTAGCCGTCATCGAAGACGACTGAAAAATCAGGCCCCAGGAAATGCGTTGCGAGCCCCTTTGGACCATCCAAAAGTGCCCCCAAAGGAAGGCTTTGAGTACAAGAGAACTCCCCAGGGGAGCCTTTACGCAGCCCCACATGCAACTGGACCCTCCGGGTTCGCTGTTCCTGAGCAAACCTAAACGTAGCCCTAGCCGTCATCGTAGATGAGTGAAAAATCAGGCCCCAGGAAATGCGTTGCGAACCCCTTTGGACCATCCAAAAGTGCCCCCAAAGGAAGGCTTTGGGTACAAGAGAACTCCCCAGGGGAGCCTTTACGCAGCCCCACATGCAACTGGACCCTCCGGGTTCGCTGTTCCTGAGCAAACCTAAACGTAGCCCTAGCCGTCATCGGAGACGACTGAAAAATCAGGCCCCAGGAAATGCGTTGCGAGCCCCTTTGGACCATCCAAAAGTGCCCCCAAAGGAAGGCTTTGGGTACAAGTGAACTCCCCAGGGGAGCCTTTACGCAGCCCCACATGCAACTGGACCCTCCGGGTTCGCTGTTTCCGAGCATCCCTAAACATAGCCCTAGCCGGCATCGAAGACGACTGAAAAATCAGGCCCCAGGAAATGCATTGCGAGCCCTTTGGCCCATCCAAAAGTGCCCCCAAAGGAAGGCTTTGGGTACAAGAGAACTCCCCAGGGGAGCCTTTACGCAGCCCCACATGCAATTGGACCCTCCGGGTTCGCTGTTTCCGACCATCCCTAAACATAGCCCTAGCCGGCATCGAAGACGACTGAAAAATCAGGCCTCAGGAAATGCGTTGCGAGCCCTTTTCGCCCATCCAAAAGTGCCCCCAAAGGAAGGCTTTGGGTACAAGAGAACTCCCCAGGGGAGCCTTTACGCAGCCCCACGTGCAACTGGACCCTCCGGGTTCGCTGTTCCTGAGCAAACCTAAACGTAGCCCTAGCCGTCAACGGAGACGACTGAAAAATCAGGCCCCAGGAAATGCGTTGCGAGCCCCTTTGGACCATCCAAAAGTGCCCCCAAAGGAAGGCTTTGGGTACAAGTGAACTCCCCAGGGGAGCCTTTACGCAGCCCCACATGCAACTGGACCCTCCGGGTTCGCTGTTTCCGACCATTCCTAAACGTAGCCCTAGCCGGCATCGAAGACGACTGAAAAATCAGGCCCCAGGAAATGCGTTCCGAGCCCTTTTTGCCCATCCAAAAGTGCCCCCAAAGGAAGGCTTTGGGTACAAGAGAACTCCCCAGGGGAGCCTTTACGCAGCCCCACTCGCAACTGGACCCTCCTGGTTCGCTGTTTCCGAGCATGCCTAAACGTAGCCCTAGCCGGCATCGAAGACGACTGAAAAATCAGGCCCCAGGAAATGCGTTGCGAGCCCTTTTCGCCCATCCAAAAGTGCCCCCAAAGGAAGGCTTTGGGTACAAGAGAACTCCCCAGGGGAGCCTTTACGCAGCCCCACATGCAACTGGACCCTCCGGGTTCGCTGTTCCTGAGCAAACCTAAACGTAGCCCTAGCCGTCATCGGAGACGACTGAAAAATCAGGCCCCAGGAAATGCGTTGCGAGCCCCTTTGGACCATCCAAAAGTGCCCCCAAAGGAAGGCTTTGGGTACAAGAGAACTCCCCAGGGGAGCCTTTACGCAGCCCCACATGCAACTGGACCCTCCGGGTTCGCTGTTTCCGAGCATCCCTAAACGTAGCCCTAGCCGGCAT